>NC_072824.1:25074734-25254734 GCF_027744805.1 Dunckerocampus dactyliophorus | reverse complement strand
TTGTTTTCCTTCTCTTTCTCTATCAAACAGGCTGGATGACAAGAGGGTTCACTTTGTATCTGTCTTAACACCTGGATGTGTTGGTTCTATAGCGGAATGAACAGAGTGAGTGAACCCTCCTGTCAGTAATTCAGTCTCTTTGTTCCAGTGGGCGGGGCTGCTAGCGAGTGCACACGCGTAGAGTGCTGCAGCCTGCAATTGAGCAAACTCAAATATGAATGAAGGCATGAAAGCGATGGTTGCTAAGGCGAATGCCACAGCCCCAGTGTGGGAATATTTAACAAAGTAAGCCCATGAACACTGACGAGGCGATCTGTGGCATTTGTTGGAGAGTAGTGTCGAGAAAAAAAGGGGAACACAACCAACTTGCATGCACACCTCAAACACAACCATCCTGTCCAGTTTTGCCAATTGGGGAAAAAAGTTGCCGCTCGAGGTGCAGCGGAGCCTTCGTCCCGACAGTCGACAGTTACTAAGGCGTTTGGTAAAGAAAATATAAAAAAAACAGCGCAAAATGGTGCGCGCTCACAACAGGTCGTTCGCTACATGTTAAGCCAGTGTTCATTATTTATTATTTAAGTGCCATTTTGTTAACAGAGACTCGATTCATTTTATTTATTGTTTTTATTGTTGTGTTTGGCTCTTATTGGAGTGCTTTTTTTTTTTTAACAGTTTTTTTTTTTTGGTTATGGTTTTTATTTAAGTACAGTTTTTTTTTTACATTACATTAATGGAAAAATGGTCTCAAAATAGTATCATTTATCTGCAAAAATTTGTAGAACAACTATCGTCCAGCAAAATGTGTTACTGTGCCAGGCCTACTAACCACTTTATTATTTTATTCAGCTTTTATTTACTTGTCATAATTTTGGTCCTCCCTGTGTGTAATTGACATGAATCTTGCCTGCATCAGGTGTTGAACCTCACCCAGGCACTAAAGGATGGCAAGAGCCCTCTCC
Source organism: Dunckerocampus dactyliophorus (assembly GCF_027744805.1). NCBI lineage: Eukaryota > Metazoa > Chordata > Actinopteri > Syngnathiformes > Syngnathidae > Dunckerocampus > Dunckerocampus dactyliophorus. Next base: position 25,253,775 of record NC_072824.1, on the reverse strand, counting down.
AGCTGGTGCAGATGCCCAGAGTGGTGGTGGAGCGCAGCCGATCAGGCGGGCAGGGTCGTGTGGTCACACTGGGCAATGCCTTCACTCAAACCTTCCACTGCAAGCGTCCCTTTTTCTCCTCTTGGTAGAGAGTGGGAATGTCAGCCATGGTGTTGGTTTTTACAAATTGTGTCCCAAATGCAGAAAGTGAGGAAGAGGAACTGCTCACTGGAAACTGATGATATTTAACGTTCTGTAGGAAAGATCTGGCTAATGAAGAATGTTTTTTGAAGAACTTGAGCTTCAGCTTGCTCCCAGCATAGTGATGTTATTGCAGAGTTTGGGGTTGCCATGGTTACTTGACTTACTTGGACACTAGTTTATATGGGTTTTGATTATTGTTGAGACACAAAAAATACTTTTTCTGTTGTTTTGGTAGTCACTCCAGTTATATACAGAACATTTAGTAGCTCCCCCCCCCCCCAAAAAAAACACCCTAGTGGTCCACCATCTTTGAACCAGAAAGTGCATTTTGAGATATACGCAAAGTCCAAAAATAGTCACTTTGTCTGCCTTGTTAGGGATACTTTCTCAAATGTGATGAGTGTATGATTAGGTTCATTTAAGTGAATTAAAGCGCCCTTAACCCAGCAGTCCTTTGTGGAATCTGTAGAACAAACACAAAGCCTGTGTCTCCAACACTCGCTACTGCCAAAACTCTGTCTGCAGAAGTTTTCAGAAGCCTCAAGAAAATACTATTGTTGAAACTTGAATACAAACCTCATTGGAGGACTTGGAATAACTGTGTTGCTTGAATGTAATCTGTTTACTCTTTCTACTCTGATTCTTGTTAGAAATCTTCCTAAACATTTCAATATGAGTAAATGCTGTTAAAAACAATCTGAATGTATGTGTTTTTTGACATGTATTTACACTGCAGCATGCACCGCTGTCACTCCGTTTTTGTGAAATACCACATCAAGAGGAGGGTCAGCGCACTGGTGTTTTCTTTTGTATGCATCTTGACATTTTTATTCCAACGTAACGATTGTATGAGCAGAGCTGTATATTTAACAAAAATAAATCAACGTTGGGAAATATCATCTTGTTTTATGGTCTTTTGACGCTTTTGACTGTTCTTCAATTTGTGGTCCAAACTAGAATATCCTGTACTGAACCTTTTTTAACATTATTTCCACTCAAGTTACACAATGTAGTGACAGCATTTTTTTTTTTTTTTTTTTTTTTTTACTGATATGGTGACCCACACATACATGGTAGGAAAAAAACAAAAAAAGGTGGGGGGCAAAAAACGTCATACAGTTTTTTTATGTAATGAAGAGCCTAAGCAGCCGTTAAAAAGCTCACACTGCCATCTTGTGGCGAAAAAATGTTAAAAGTTTAAATTTCAACATTGGCATTTTAGTTATTTCAAAACAAGCCCCTGACGGTAAATTGACCCTGCGCCGCACTTTGGACACCCGTGCTCTAGAGGATGATTAAAACAACACAAATGTTGCATGTGCATGATATATAGAAAGTTTGCATGGGACTAGATAATCTTAATGTGTCAATCTATTTACCTTAATTAAGCCCTTGACACTTATTTCGTTTACATGCTCACATGTACAAGCAGACAATGTGCTGCCCTTTCAGTTGCATGCACATGATACAGTGGTGTGAAAAAGTGTCCGCCCCCTTCCTGATTTCTTTTTTTTTTTGCATGTTTGTCTCACTTAAATATTTCAGATCATCAAACAAATCGAAATATTAGTCAATGACAACACAACTGAACACAAAATGCAGTTTTTAAATGAAACTTTGTATTATTAAGTGAGAAAACAAATCCAAACCTACATGGTCCTGTGTGGAAAAAGTGATTCCCCCCCCATTAAATTAAGATGAATTGAGATCTATTAGTCTGGAAGGTTATGAAGCCATTTCTAAAGCTTTGGGACTCCAGCGAACCACAGTGAGAGCCATCATCCACAAATGCCCAAAACATGGAACAGTGGTGAACCTTCCCAAGAATGGCCAGCCAACCAAAATGACCCCAAGAGCGTAGCGACGACTCAGTCAAGAGGTCACAAAAGACCCCTCAACATCTTCCAAAGAACTGCAGGCGTCACTTGCCTCATTTAAGGTCAGTGCTCATGACTCCACCATAAGAAAGACACTGGGCAAAAACGGCCTGCATGGCAGAGTTCCAAGACGAAAACTTTAATTTCTCATTCTGTTCACCCTGTAGTAATTTAGTGCAATGTTGTATACATTGATAGGGGCCTTTGAGGCTGCCTTTCCTGCTTTTTTGTGTTAAAATAACATATCAAGAGGGCCCCTGGCTGTGTTTGCCTTAGGCCCCAAAATTGCTAAGTCTGCGACTGGGTACAACGATGGGCAAAGAAGAAATATGTATAAAGAAGTGCTGCTTGTCTTGTTGCAGTCCAGGAGAACTTTCTCATAGACGACACAATACTGGAAGTCACACATGACCACAATGTAGAAGTGGATGAGGATGTCTTTCCAGAACGTGCAGCAGTAAGACTGTTTTGTCATCTACACTGATGATGGTGGAGCATTACATCACTTCTGTGTTTGCAGAGAAATATTATGGGATTTACATCTTAACTCGGAGACAGTTGTCTACTGCATTTCAGAACTCTCATTGGCTGAATCCTCCAGGAACTCTGATGGCTGCTGAGGCAAGACAGTGACGCTTGGTAAGTAATGTAGTATGAGGTGATGTTCATGTTTTGTCTTCAACCCCCAGGACTGCAATCTTGGTAGTTTTGTGATATCTTAGCCTTTTATAAGCACTACGGTACTCTGTTTGGTGATCTTCAGATTTGTCTCTTCTGCAACAAGGGGGTGAAGCACCATCTTCACATGCCAAGAAAAATATTGTTGACAGAAAGGGGGCAGTTCACACATTTCAAGTGCTTTGATGCCAAGTCATGGGTGTGATTCAGCATTTTATGTTGTATCAGAAAATTGTATTATCTGACTAATCAGAATGGGATCCACAAAGACGCTTTATGTGCTGGAGTGAATTCAGTGGTTTACCTCATGCTTCACAATGTTGCACTAAACAGACATTGCAATTTTTTTATTGTTCTGATGACTAAATCTAATGTAGTGTGTTTGTTATTGACTGTTTTACATAACTTAAGCTGCGCTGTTATGACCTTGAAGGTGGTCTGTGGACTAAAACCTGTTGTAAACAGTACATTGCAGCAGTAATTTATCCATAGAATATATGAATAATGTAGAATTGTTAACTCCAAAAAGTGTTGAATTAAATATAGATTTTGAGTGCTCCTCCTAACACCAATGAGTTAACATTTAAATGAACTCAGTTTCAGTGTTCCATATACTCTATGTAAGATCAGATCCTGATCCTGAGGAGTGAAATTGTAACTCAGAAAAAGGGGTGCAAGGTCAACAAAAACAGTGGTTATTTTTACTCAGCTGTAGAGTCTGTGCTATGGTCACGCATGTACACTAACATTTTGTTGTTTTTGACTCACAGGGAGTTTATTCCAAAAGTAAAAATTTGTTGTGTAGTGGGTACACGACTTAAAGTCAAATTTCTGAAGGGGTACGCGACTGTAAAAAGTTTGGGACCCACTGATTGACTACAGTATGTACTACGTATGTTTTGGTCAATGGGGAAGTTTGCTATTTCTGTAAGCTCCGTATCCATGAATGCATCGCCATCTAGAGGCCAGATAGAGCATAGACTTGTCCAAGAAAATACAATGCACCATTCCCAAAGTAGCCAATAGATGGCATTTTGGAAGTTGAAACCTCTTTCTGACGTGGCTGTTATACAGAGGGGTCAAGTTGAGTGTAGTTTGGAACAAACATCTGTTTCAGAAAGGATCATTTTTGGAATAAAGTACACAGCGGAAGTACTTGCCGCACTTGTGGTATTTCATTCATTTAGCCAAAACAAAAAAAGTACTCTGAGACAACATACTGTTTGTAATTTGCACTTTTCAAGGGTACAACAGAAGGAAACACAACGCTGCTGATCCTGTTCAGGGTCACGGTTAAGCTGGAACCTACCAAGGGGTACAAACAACCAAGCATTATCTTCAAAATATAAATAGCAATATGCGGACACACCTTCCAATCAATGTATTAATCAACTGGGTTGGGCTACACGCCTGACTTCACTCTGAATCGGAATTCATCATCTTACCAAGGCATTTTGGCCAATTTTATGCTTGCATCTCTGTGGAAACAGTTTGGAGAAGGTTGTTTTCTGTCCACCATGATGGTGCGCCACTGCACAAAGCACGGTATATTCTAATGCATTGTATTCACTTCCCCTCAGCATTTAAGTCCATCCCACGCATGGCTGGCACCCACCACAAGGTTCCAGGAACTTTGCAACAGAGGCCAACATACTAAGGGCTAATGTGAGTTCCATTAAAAAACAAGTTGTGTTTTGTTGTTCACATACAGTGTCTCACAAATGTAACTACGTCCCTGGCATTGTCATTATGTGGATCCTCTCAAGGGGTAATACTGAATGAAACTTGGATATGCTCATCCTGGGACCCACGTTTTCACGCGGTCAGTACGTGGTGACCCACTTTTATAGCTTAAAATGTAATTTTATTTCAAAGTGCCCTTTAAAACGCATGCATGCCATCCTTTTAAACAAAAATATACTCAATTACGTGTGCAAAATGTATTTCAGAGCACAATATTAAGAGGAAACATCAATCATATGAAATGATAGTTGATTAATATGTGTACAGTATACTTTATACCAAGGTTGAAGATGCCAATCAAAAATATACTAAAGGGAAACGGCAAAAGTGGCCGCTATAGGCAGGTGGCCGTTATAGACAGGTTGGCGGCCATTTTTAATTTGTGTGCGCACATATTAACATGTCTGTGATTAGAAGCTTGTTGTGTTTGCAGATACATATACATACATATACATATACATATACATACATACATACAATACATATACAGTATTGACCAGTGCACATTGTCTCACACCAGGAAATAAACGGTGTCACTGTCTGCAACAAGCTCCAAAGAAGACGACTTTTTTTATGTGGAACAACTGACAGTTTGTGTGGATCTTGTGAATGATTGTGACTGAGCTAGGACTCAGTAATTAAAGTCCACACACGACGGCTTCGTTGCTTAAAAAAATGAAACTTTTTCGTGCATGAAGCTTCTGCTTGAGTCGGCATTTTGGCCGCTATATGCGGTCAGATATTGACCAAGGGATACAAAATGGGCGGCCGCTGGCCGCGTTAGACAGGTGACCGCTATACACAGGGTCTATAACACGCAAATTTTCTGCGAGGGATTTTCCAGTGGCCGCTATAGGCAGGTGGCCGTTCTATACAGGTGGCCGCTAAGACAGGTTTGACTGTATTTGTATCGAAACAGACTTCAGACTATCAGACAATTATATAAAATCTTTTAATGTAAGTTCTGACTTGTTGTCCACGACCCTCCCGGTGTATTAAGTTATTTCCAGAGGACAGCAAATCTACACTGCTTTCCAAGCTGTACAGTGACTACTCTAAAGTATAACCAAGTTTCATTTTTATGGTATTTTCCTTTGACAAAATCTGTATAATGAAATGCTGGGGTGTATAAATGTTATGTGATGCTGTATGTGGACTGTAAGAACAATTTACATTCATAAGGTGTTTTTATAACACCTATAATATATTAAAACAAGACGGCGCCCTCCGTGGCAGACGTCTCTGTTTCACTCTCCCGTTTTTTTTCTATTTTTTTGCTATTTTGTTGTTCATGTTGGACATTCAACGTGCTGCGTTGCATTGCAGCATAGAGACAACTTTTGCAGCATAGAGACAACTTTTGAACATCGGCGGGGTTCACCATGAGCTTTCGTTCAGCCTCTCGGACTGGCTTTCTTCTGTGTCGGGAGGACGCAGCAGCCTGCGGGCCTGGTGAGCTAAATGCCCAGGAGCGTCCGGGGCGGAGGCGAGGCAGGAGGGGCGGCCTGCGTGCTAGGATAAAGGCTGTAGCGACTGGGCCACCGCTGCCGAGCCTGCTGCTGGCCAGCGTCCGCTCTTTCGAAGACAGGATGGACGAGCTGAGAGCAAGGATTGCAGCTACGGGAGATCGGAGAGTGCTGTGTGTTTGCGGAGGATTTACTGGACTCGGCGGTCCGGTTGGGGACATTTGCCGCTTGCCGGGGAGATCGGACTTCGGCGTCTTGTGGACACAGAGCCTCGGGACTGTTCTCCCCGAATGTTACCAGCATGTAGGCTTTCCCACGAGGGCAAATAGCATCCTGTACCAAGTCTACAGCAACATGAAAGGTGCTTTGAAGGCTCTTCCAAGTCCCCATTTTGAAAAAGCTAATGTCTTTTCTGTTGTTGTTGCTTAATTTATTGTTATTAATGTTTCTTCTGTTCTTATTCATTTTCTTGTGTTTTTCTTTCTTTCTTTCTGCTGGGAGAATGAACAGAACAAGAATTTCATTGCACATCAGAACTACCTGTTCTACTGTGCATATGACAATAAAACTCTTGAATCTTGAATCTTATAAGTCACTTCACATCTTTGTTGCTTGCAAAAGCAAGACACGGACGCACACTCCACAGAAACCTGCATGGGAAAGAAACGTGCTATTCGGAGATACAGAGGATCTTTGAGGCAGAGTCTACAGACTGAGACATCTGACATGACAGAAATTCAGTACAGTACAGTAAGTACAAGCCCTAACTGCTTGCGTCTGTCTGCAGTGGGCGAGTCACACACAGACACACACAAACACACGCAAGCTCATTGCACAGTGTAAGCTAAACAAAGGCAACGTCTCTATAAAAGATGGTTCCATGACCTGTCAATTAGTCTTGGAAAACACTAAGTAGGGCCATATGTTGAGTGGTCTGTAATCTGTGCCGTCTCTCCACTTCTGGAAGAGTTTAATGCACATTCATTGCAAAAGTATACAGTACATGCCGCGTTGGCCCACGTAGCGCTATATTCTATTTTTCTTAAGTATTGCATTCATAATTTCATACATTTTATAATGATTGAGAGGACTTAATAAGGGATGGAATTGTAGACGCTCATGGTTTCCTCAGACAAAATGGTTAAGTTGATCTTAGAAGACAGAAATACACTCATTTAATACATTTTTTAGTGGTACATAACAATAGTGCTCACACAAAAATATGGTATGGTATGGTTTATTTATTTCAGACATGCTTAACGAGTTGCATTAAGGAGCTTCATGTGGTTACGTTTGCACAATTCAACAAGTCTGAAAAGGAATGCGAAGAAACAAAGCTTTTCAACCCTACCCTCTCCGTGTCGATTGCCGATAACTAATTCGCACCATCGTTTTTACACGTTGACACAATATTTCACTTGCTGGCTTCGTCATTTACATTTTGTTCACTTCCCGTGCGAGCAGAAAGGTTGTAAAACATATACTGGGGGGTGTTGGAGTCACTGTTGATGCACTACACGGCTGATGGGGATATCATACAACTTCATGTCAAAAAATCTAAACTATCCCTTTAAATGTAAATGTAAAAAAAAATTACAGATAGAAAGCGGTATCGGTTATGGATATCTGTCTTGAGAAGCAGGACATTATTGGTATCAGTATCGGCTTGAAAAAAACATATGAATCCCTACAAATTTTGGGGGGGATTTTAGTTTTATTCAGTCTTAAATAGTTGATAAAGGTTTTATGTTGGTGACAGTTTGAGCCTGGGATTGATGATTTAAGTTGATGTTATTTAGTATAGAACATTTTCAGTTAGAACAACTTGGAAGTAAACCAGGTAACTTGGTTGTGTTTGACAGCGGCGTCAACGGTGTTATAACGAATCCTGTACCCCCTCACTTCAACTCAGTAGCTTTGTGACTGACGCTAAGTCACATTTTTGGTTGTTGATTGTTGAACTCGTCCTCATAGTATTCTAAGAAATAAGAAATGGAATTGCGGCTTGGGACATGGCTCTGGCTGTAAGAGCTATTTTCAGAATAAAGATAGTCTACATTCTGCTGACATACTATTTAAAACAGGATGCATAACAAATTATGACCTTCCTTTAAATCTCATTGCACAAACCCAAAATACTCTAGTATGCCCGGGCCAAAGTACTCATTTTGCTTTTAGCTAAGCGCTTTTTACACAGCAACACCGGTGTGCTGTACTTGTTTTTTTACACAAATTCCTAAAAGCTGGATGGCCTCAAAATGACACACACACACCCACACACACGCACACACACACACACACACAGAGTAAAGTGAGGCCGCAAATTCTTTTGTCAGAGTTCCAGAGATGACTAATCCTGCGAGGCCTTCCTCTGTTTCTCAACTCCTTCTTTCTGGCAGACTGCTGACTCATGCTTTCTATTTCTCTCCCTCCACACTGTTATGCCTCTTTCCAAGGCCTATCTGCAGCCTTTCCCCTCAACTCCCCCTCCCTCGAGCATTTTGTAGGATTTTAAATAATTCAGTGACATTTTCAAGATGTGACCTCTGCGTGGGTGTGTGTATGCGTGCGTGAATTTGCATAAGCGATATCGTTGTAAGTACCGTAAAGTTCATTAAACGTGCGTGGATGCTGTGATGGGTTGGTCGCCAGTCTTCATTGCTGCTGCTTGTGTGGTGTACTGAGTGTTTGAAGAACTTATAGTCATATAATGCTGGGGTGCGTGTGTATTTTGAGGGAGTCGACAAGTGCATATAATTCCGGTAGCGATTTACCATCACATTATTAACTTTTGCTGCAAATTTTGAGGGCAGATTGAGTGTTGCCATCTTGCATCGTCGTTATATCTAACATGTATGTTGTACTGTATGCTTTGGTATTGTGCTGGTATGCTACTGTTGTTATTATTATGCTTTTATGCAGTGTTATTACACAGTTCTAAATTCTTACCGATTTAGGGTGAATGAAATGTATTGTCTGCTGGTGTATATTTTCGAGGAGAAGAGCAAAGTTTTTTGTTTTTACCAAAAATCAGTGAATTTGCAGGGACGTGAATACTGAATTGTCAATATACGGGGATCCAGTATATACAGAATTCTGATTTTCAGGTTTGTAAATGTGAAGGAGTATGAAACGGTGGTTCACATGATAATTAGCTTATGGTAAACTAGCAGTTGATGCACCTCTTTGTCACTGATACTGTATGTACAGTGCATTGTATGAATGCACAACATTGCATGTTACATGCACATATTTTTGACCTAGTGCATCCATCCATCCATTTTCTATACCGCTTCTCCTCATTAGGGTCGCGACGGTATGCTGGAGCCTATCCCAGCTGACTTGGGGCGACAGGCGGGGTACACCCTGGACTGGTCGCCAGCCAATCGCAGGGCACATACAGACAAACAACCATTCACACTCACATTCATACCTATGGACAATTTAGAGTCACCAATCAACCTAACATGCATGTTTTTGGAATGTGGGAGGAAACCGGAGTACCCGCACGCACGGGAAGAACATGCAAAACTCCGCAAAGAAATGCCCAAGAGAGAATCAAACTTCCCGATCTCTGGACTGTGACTGTGTAGCCAACATGCTAACCACTAGACCACCGTGCGGCCTTGACCTAGTGCAGTTACTGACAATTTGTGTGCTGAGCAAGTGACGTGAAGGCATGTGAAGTTTCGTGCCTCGTTCAGTAGACGATGTGCAGCTTTTGTCCTCACATGTTGCTGTAGTAGTCGCAGGTGTGCTGTGTGTCGCGCTAAGGGAGATCACTTCTCAAAAACTACACACGCCTGGATTTATTTCTATGCATGTATGCGACAGTTTACCAGGAAGGAAGTGGACTTTCAGCTTTAAATTCCTCCTATTCACGTGTGGAACATGGTCAAAGAAAGTCATGTTATGTGGCAGGGGTGTCCAAAGTGCAGCCTGGGGGCCATTTGCGGCCCGCAGCACATTCTAAAAGTATTATTACCAAGAAAACAAAACAAAAAAAAAAAAACAACAGCTGTAAAAATGGAAAAATCAGACGTAATTTTACAATAAGAACACCAAAATATTCATATAGATCTGAGATCTGAGACATGAGAAAGGTCGTAATTTTACGAGAATAACGTAACATAATATTATGAGGATAAATAACAGCATTTTAGGAGCACTAAGTAGAAATCTTCTTGAAAGCATAGTTTTTTTTTAGAGTTGTAAGTCGAGAAACAAACAAAATGTTGTCATTTTTTGAAAATCTGTTTGGGGAAAAAGTTATAAAATTACGAAATTAAGGTCAAAATATTCTGGGAATAAAGTCATACGAGAAGAAAATGTATAAGAAGAAAGTTGAAATAGTTGGGGGGGGTTGGGGGGGCAACAGCAGAAAGGAAAAAAACATCTGTAATTTTACAGGAATAAAGTCTAATTATTAAGAGGAAAAAGTCACATTCTAATGACAAAAAAAGGTTGCAATTTAAAAAGAATGGACTTGCAATATTATTAATTATTATTTTAATATTCTCACTTTACATTTTGTGTTATCATATCATTTTTACTGTAAATATCAAAGTTGTAAACATCAGTTGTAAATATAAGTTATAATATTAGGAGAAGAACATTTACAAGAAGAAATTTGACGTATTTGGAAAAAAAAAATCACAAAAAGAGAGCAAAGTTCGTTTTGCTGTGTGGTGGTCGCTCTTCTTTGTTTCTCCCTACAGTTGGGCGCTCGGTTGGGGGTGGGACAACTGGGCGCACCTGTTCTTAATCCGGGTTCTTAATCTATTTAGGCTGAGTGGGGGCAGCTCGGAGACTTTGGCTCCTTGTTAATCATTCATGTTTCACTGTACGCCAAGCGTTTGGTCTTCAGTCCTTCCACGGAGCTAGCATTCCTCTCATCGCTCCCTGGCATCATCTATACCACCTGAGCCGGCGTCTCTGTGTCCTGGTGTAGCCCAGTTGTCCCTGACCTCTTTGCCAGAAGAGTTTTGGAATTATTACTCTTTTTCCTGGTGCGCAGCCGTAAGATGCTGCCTCCAGTGGCCTGTGTTCTCCTTTTTCACTTACCTTTATTTGAATGCATCATCCTCATCTGTGATTAAAGACAGTTAATTGCTCCATGTGCTTCTGCAGTCACTGGTCCACACTGCACGCGCCGTAACACGTTCATGCTAATAATACCTTTTTTCACTGTCTCACAAAGCTGAGATGCAGTTTTTTCTTGATATACACTAAGTCCTCAACTAATGAAATGAAAGGTTCCAGACGACCGTTCTTATGTTGAATCGTTCTTAAGTAGGGGAAAAGGTAATATTACCAATGATATGGGTACTACATGTACGTGTATACATATACAGTATATGTGTATGTATGTAAATATGAGTTTGGATGCAGTAGTAATATTAATGAATAATTAATAATGGATATTTAATGAAAAAAACAATAATAAAAGTGATATAATAATACGTAATCATAAATGTTATTTACCTTTGAAGAGGAGTCGCCGAGGATACGTTGTTGTGGAGGAGTTGGAGGAGGAGTTATTGAAAAAAAGGACAAATCGTCGTGGTCATTAGACTCTTCTAAAAGAGGTAGTGTTCTATGGGTGGTGTAGAATTAAGCAGGCCTATTAACTCTTCATAAACTTTAATCACTCGCTCTGTCCGGGTTGTACAATTTAGCTTTCCATTTAGCTTTACACTGTATCTCCCCAGCGTCTAACTCTTCCTCTGTTGGTCCCAACGCTGCCTCTGTTGGTCCCATTAGAAGTGTCACAGTGCCCTCTCCTGGTCAAGCATGTACAGTAGCAGAATAAATACTGATTGAGCGACTGACTTCAAGGCAAAATAAAATAAAATATAGACCAGTCGGCTTGTGTTCGTATCCGCGAGTGTTTGCTAGTCGGGTGTTCGTAAGTTGGGGACCAATGTATATACAAAATATCAAAGTGGCCCTTGGATCCTTTCATTCTTCAGTATGTGGAACTCAGTGGAAAAAGTTTGGACACCCCTGTATAAGATAATGTGTCTTTCCAAAATATAAAAATAAAAATCAACATGGCTCCATACAAACTCAGTATCTTTGTAGAACAAGGGTTGGCACGTTAATGAGAAAATCGGTGCATGTCGTTGAAATGATTTGCTCCGGTTGTGCGAGTGTGCATGGTGTGTTGCACAAAGACATTAAATAGTTGAAAACAGGGCGATCAAACAGCTTAAAAGCTTATCCTCCGCGTTAGACATCATGAATGCAGCAGATGAAAATAGCACTTCTAACGCGTCTATCTGCGCTAAGTCAGTCTGCTTGAATGCATTTTTGTATGTGTCCTCATCGTTTTGCTGCGTTGGGGGTGTAGCGTATGAACATGATTTTGTTGTGAAAAACGCAATCTTGACCCTGTTAAGTTGCTTCCCGGTAACCTGCTGTTGACATGAGCACTCCATAGTTGCTACTAGATTGTATCCCTCTGCCAGAACACTTAGTTAGTAAAAACAGTAAAAACAATATGCATGTTCAATCAGATTTTACGTATTTTTTGCTTAAGTTAAGCATTTTTTAATCCTAAAAACGGCTAAATGAACTAAAATATATAAATATAAATATAAATATAAAATATATAAATAAAATACAAGGCATTAAGGAACATTCAAATTGAGAATGTAGTATTCTACACTGGTCGCTAGGTGTCAGTAATGTTACTTTAATGTTCGACGAGACTACCGGCAGACTTGATCGCCGGAACAAAAGGTTTTTATCGCAGATTTGAATTATCTCACAACAGGGACAATAATAATAATGATCATAATAATAACACGGGCTACCGTTGCCGCCGTAACCCGTGCTTTTGAACCCACGACGTCACTTTCTGTCCCCCTCACATCCAAAACACATTTACTGCAACACACACAAGTCTTAAATGGCTTATTTTCTCTGATTAAATTGACTATGTTAAGTACTAAGAGTGTGAAGGTGACTATAGGGGTGTTATTTCATGTCCCAATGGCTCTGATAACATTAAAAATCCTATTTCGAAGATTATTATATGCCATAATTACGAAAATATTGCATTTATAAAGAAGGAATCCTACTTCACGGAAATTCACTTATCACAGGTTGGGTTTGGAATCAATTAACCGCAATAAATGAGTGAGATAGTGAGCCACTTCCAGCAGCAGCTATAGATTCCCATGTCATTACAATGCCCCCCTGCACATGACACATGATGTGTCACATGATGCTTTGGCTCATGAGCTGCACCTTTCTTCCTCTATACTTCTCTCTTCCCATCATTCTAATATTAGCTTAGTTTGACTCCATCTGTTTGAAAAAAATCAAATTCCAAAACATTGGAGGCTGTTCTTACAAAATCCGAAAAACTGGGACTTTAAATTACTAAGCGATTGAGGTAATCTGCATCGACCTGACAAATGCTCAAAGCTTATTTTTGTAACAGCCCACGGATCAATACCAGCAGCAAACTTAAAGCATTGTTCACATGCTATTTTCATCTCGCATTAGCATCACACAGCCATTCGACAGTCAGCCTTCTCCACTATCAGCACGTGACTGGGAGGGATATAGCGAGGGAGAGCCATGCAGGGGCGAGCTAGCTGGAGTGACAGTAAGCGTGGATGGAAACGAGTGTGCCTCTGTGTATGTCTGCACATGTGAGTTGGCGTGCATGCGCAGAGCGTTTGCTCCATCGCTTGCAGAGCTCAGACTTATTTACACATACTCCAGAAACACCCACGACTTTGTACTGCCGTCCCTCTCACACCATCTTTTATTCCACTTTATGTGCTTATGTCACATCCACAGTACCCGTTCCTCCTGACTCTGATTCTGCATTGAACAGAACAGACACTTCTGGGTCCCTGCTATGAACACCTATGAAGTGGAGGTGAAGGCTGTTTGACCTGAGGATAAACATCACCTGCAACGCACCAAACCTCAGGAAGGCTTAGACAGACTTCCGTGCAGGACAGATGGGTGCGGGCAGCAGGGAATCCTTCTCAGGCAATGGTCTGAAGTGATGCAAGAGGTCCGTGTTGTGGTGGCGACCGTGGGAATTGTGGTGTTATGTAATCAGCCTGCATACGCAGCATATAGATAGAGTCATACCGCCATGGGCCGTTTGCTGGGTGGGCTCCTCACCCTCCTTACAGCACTCCTTAAGTGCTTGTACCATCAGCATTGTGTTGCTTGCATAACCGCCTCCCCAGCCCCGAGAATGCACAGGAAACATGTGACCACTTAGTGGGTTCCCACTGAGGGGAGGTGGGGAGGTATTTCTCGTTGTTCCCATTTTTCTGTATTTTCCTTCTTAGCAACTAAGAGAGTTTTTCCTCCAATCGTTAAGTTGAGATGCACGAGGGCAGCAGTTCCACTGAGGATAGCGGCTGACAAAAATAAAAGGACGAGACGTGATCTTCCAGCAGCCTGTTAATGATTGAATATAAATGGAGCCTATGGGGGCCGCGAGGAAAAACAACATCTGGGGAGGTGCTTGTTAAGAGGAGCTTCATGCGCGGCGACTAACGTACAACGTGCGCGCTACGTATCGTATCATAAGAAATAGCCTGCCCGTGCACTCACATGCGGTAGCACGCTCTCACTCTTGCACACTGGATGCCATCTTTGCGAAGACCTTCCCGCACATGACACACTCCTTTTATGAAATACGCCAATAGAAAGATGACACACGTCGATGTCTCTGATGTCTGATGTCTGAATACACCAACGCTCGCTGGCAAGTGGTTTGATCGGGATTTGATACAAATCAGCGTGAAAGAGGATCAAGTTCAAAGAGTGACGAGACCACCGGAGATCTGGCGTTGCTATGGAAACGAGCGAGTCCCCCGTGTTTCACCTGCTGTTTCCTGAACTCAATCTGTCATTGCGGTCACACTTAAATTGCGGCGGTGTTCTTGTGTTTAATTGAAGGTACAGAAACTTAGTGACTAATTACCTCTCTTTGCTCTTACATGACCTTGCGTCTCGCCAGTCAGCTGGGATAGGCTCCAGCATGCCCCCGCGAGTGAGCACAAGTGGCAGAGAAGATGGATGGATGCTCTTTACAGTGTATGCATACACAGGGTCGACCGAAACCGAAACGTGTGAAAACCGAGGCAAAAAAACAACGGAAATCAAATTCAATCGTTTCAGACACCCAAAACTATGAACAAAAAAAATAAATTTCATAAATTATAGTTTTACATGCAGAAAAAAAACATGCAAAAAAAAAAATACAAATGACGAAAGAATGAGACTTACTGTTGATGCAGATTCCCCATACATCCTGGTGAGATAGAATTCAATGGTGTTTCTCACTTTCTTTATGGCACTCGCAACTGTTCTTGGCCCCATGGTGAGTTATTTAGCAATCATACGCGATACGGTGTTAGCAATGCACTTGATTTGGCGGAACGATACAGTATAGGGCAAATGGACGGGTTTGTTATGTGCAACACGTACAACCGAGACTGTACAAACACCGAGGCAACGTTTTGGGGAAAATTTGGATGAAAACCGAATCATACGAAAATTGGGGCGTACGAAAACTGAGGTTTGACTGCATTATTTTAGTAATTATTGTGTGCAGAGCTGTTTCTAATATTTTGCCCCTCTCGAGTAACTTAGTCAGGTGACAAAAGATTATGATGCAGTTACAATTACATTTGAAATAGCCACATTTAGTACTTTGCTTTGCACTGCATCGAACATTTTGGTTACATTTACTATTTCAATACTAGAAACACCTCTCATTATGATGTATTTCTATCGAATACCAATGATAAATGTATTGATAATAGTCATTAGCTAGGTAAAAATAGATTTGTCATGCATTCTATTTTCCTTGCATCCTTCGTGGAGTTAACTCACTTCTCGCTGGGGAAAACAGACTAAATGAGTGTGCAAACACCCTGACATGCCCATATTAAGTGCTGCTTGCATGAATATTGTTCAAGCGTCACATGAGCCAGCGAGCTGCTGCACGTGCAGGGTGCACGGCATCTCCAGCATGAGAGGAGGCGCCGGCTAGTGCGCATGTTTGGGAGCCTTCAAAGAGAAAAGGGAGTGAGAGAGATGGAGTGAGTGAGAGAGAGAGAAAGAGCAAGCCACCATCTACACACTCCTCCTCCGGACTTGGACGCAGGTAGTCCAGAATAGGTGAAAAGAATCACTGAAGTATCAGAGGTGGCTTATCACAGACTAGTTTGGTGTTTCAGCACTGGACAGCTCATGCATGTAGCGGGTGGGAACATGTAGGTTCCTTCCAGCATCTCAAGCCGCAAGTGCTGCCAAAGTGGAGCCTCGAATGATGACCATCCCGGAGTTCCTCCTGGAAGTGTCCATAGTGGTGGTGGCTGTTGTTTCCTTGGTGACCAACTTGTCAGTGCTGCTATGTTTCACACAGAGCTCCGAGTTGAGGTCCCACGTGCCAGGAATCTTCGTCCTGAACCTGTCTTTCTCCAACATCCTCCTGGCTTTCATCAACATGCCCGCCACCTTTTTCGGGGTGGCTAAGAGCACGGAGCCCTTTGGGAACTCGTTCTGCCAAATGGTCAGTTTTGCAGAGACGTTCCTCACCACCAACAGCATGCTGAGCATGGCAGCCCTCAGCCTGGACAGGTGGATAGCAGTGGTGTTTCCTCTCAGCTACTCCAGCAAGATGCGCTACCGGGATGCTTTGCTGATGGTGGTCTACTCCTGGTTGCAGTCCCTCACCTTTGCTCTGACGCAGCTCCTGATGGACTGGGGCGGTTACAGCCACACATACGCCTCATGCACCGTTCATCTAGCCGACAAGGGAAGGTCACAGCTGGCTGCCTATGCCACCTTCACCGTGCTGTTCCACTGCAGCACTTTTGCTTTCTGCCTGGCCATCCTGTGCTTCTCCTACCTCAAAGTTTTGAGAGTGGCCAAGTCCCACTGCAAGAGGATAGATGTCATCACAGTGCAGACTCTACTCCTTCTGGTTGACATTCACCCCAGGTACAACATGTGGACTATTGCTTTTCCATTGTTGTATTATGTAATGCACATTCTGCTGAAGTCATCATGTCAACCATTAATATTAGTTGTCATATCAGGCGTGAATTCATCTGTCTCTCTCTGTCTTGTCAGTGTGAAGGAGAGGTGTTTGGCACAACAGAAGAAGAGGAGGCAGCGCGCCACAAAAAAAATTTGCATCTTCATCGGCTCCTTCATCTTCTGCTTTTCACCTTATGTTATAACAAGGTAATCATCTGCTTGAATTTCTACACTTTCAGAACGGTGCGTTGGTATTGCTGTGATACAGTATTACGTGGGGGTCCATTCAGTTACGTTCCTGCAACTTTACATCGTTATGCGATTTTCTTTGTTTGCTTTGTGTAGATTTTTAGGATAATAGTTCATCTTTCATGACCAGCCGTAGGATTGGGTCAAAATGTGATAGGTTTTCAAATATTTTTGTCTGTTTTTAACAAATTAAGAAATACAGTCATGGAAAAAATGATTAGACCACATTTGTTTCTTCAGTTTCTTGTTCATTTTAATGCCTGATAAACTAAAGGTACCTTTGTTTGGACGAATATAACAAGGACAACAAGAATAGCTCATAAGAGTTACATTTTTTTCGGCAGTACAATGCTATAGCTATCATGTAAGAACGTAAGTGATTCTGGTTATTATCAAGAAAACCATGGAAGTTGCTAGATATCGATATATTAAACTAAACTCTTATGAGCTATATTTGCATATTTGTCCAAACAAATGTATCTTTAGTTGTACCAGGCATTAAAATGGATCAATAAAATGAAGAAACAAGGGTGGTCTAATCATTTTTCCCATGACTGTACTTTACAAACTACTGTATTTGTCTTTATATTTAAATAAGCACGCAATAGTTTTGCAGCTGTGCATCGTGTACAGTACTGTCACTAGAGACAATACTAGTGTAAGGAAGATTATTTTCCTCCTTTTCTATACAGTAGACGCCCCTACAACGTAAATAATCCGTTCCGAGAACGTTTACGTTATAGGGTTTTTACGTTATACGAAGCGTAGAATACATGTAAATAGCCTAATCCGTTCCAAGATCTTCCCGAACTCACACCTTTGGCCCCTCAAAATATTCAAAGTCCACCAAATATGGTGGGAAAATATAAGAAAACGTTAGCATAAACATAGTAGAGTAACATTCCTATATAAAATAAGGTAATCAATAAGATTACTGTAAATGAATAAAACTGAAAAACAAAAACAATCAACTAGTTTAAGGGCGACTACGATGAGGAAGGGAGGCTGAAGGGAGAAGCCCGTCTCTCACACAAACTCACGTACGCGCTGTATAAGTCAGCCAATGAGACGAGAGCGTAGGCGGTGCCCCGATAATCAGCCAATGAGAGCGTGAAGCGTCAGAAGGCGTCACCAAGTGTACTCTGTTAGTCATGGAAAAAGTTTCCCTCTCTCTGTCGTGCGAGCTATTCAAATTGAATTTCTCAACTTGCATCGACTTGACGCTTTACGTTATATGGAATTTCTTACGTAATACGATGCAAAAACTTTACATCAATTCTTTACGTTCAGTGGAATTTACGCAAAAGGAGGTTTACGTTATCCGAGGTACTACTGTACGATACTTTCATGTTTTATAGTAGTATGTCCGTATACTACACCATTTCTACTAGATCATACTGTATTTAAATTCATTTGATTAGACACTAGCAGGTCCCTGCGGCTTGACCCACCTCCATTTATGTTAACTCATTCAATCCCAGCCATTTTTCCAAATTCAACCCCTTCAGTACGGCCATTTTAGTCGATTTTGACTGATTTTTCAAGGCACACATACGTAAGTTTCAGGAAAATATCAGTTCCCAGCAAAAAAGGAGAGAAAAACAGCTTTTTGTGAAAAGATACAATCTTAGGTACACCTACACAAGATCGGTGTTTGGAGTAACGACGTTGTTTACCAACAGCATCACTTGCCAACAGTGGGATGTGACGTTATTAGGCACTGATGTCGCTTCAGTTGCCATTGTTCACTGCTTCTACACAGGAAGCTAAATAGCTAGTCAACTGGCTGTGGTTCCTTTCTCTCAGCAAAACACTGCCCCCTAGCGTTTTGGTAGATAATTGCAAGCCACATGTTCAGCCCTCTGCCTGATCTTTTACATATTGAAGGTTTTCCAAAAATGTAACACAATAATTACTTTTCCTGGTAAATAATGACATCATGTATACTATATTTTATACAATATTTTATGAAAGGGTAATTCCGTTACTATTAAATTACTTTTTTGGGAACAATAACTAGTATCTACTGTATTTTCCGTACTTTAAGTCGCATTTTCACGAAATTTATGATCGAGCTATCGCCAAATATGAGGTTATTTTTTTAGTTTTTAGTTTTTTTAGGGGTGTCATGGCGACAAGGAAACAAACTAAAGCTACAGCTGAAATAAGTCAGTTTTTTCAGCTGTCTCTTTAGTTAGTCTCCTTTTTAAAGTATATGAATACAATAAAAACATACGTGTTTAATAGATCTCAGGGAGTTCTCGAAGAAGACACTTCTACGTAATACGTGACATAACACCTGGACGCATCGCTGTGCGTAGAAATGTATCAAAGCCGTATTCTAACAACATTTTTTTATTCACAAATGAATTAAAATAGAGTGAGAATCATATTTGCTCAGTGGCTGACACAGAAGCTCCAAGCCGGACATAATTAGTGTCCTAATCAAGTAACTCTGCGGTCCAAAATACGACATTTCTCAATCCACACAGGAGTCATACAAGTATAGTTGCACATTACTTACAGACACAAATGCTCTGAGGCAGAAGCGTATTAGAATATATTCTGTAACAAAAAGTATCTGGTATACGCTCCCATCCATCCATCCATTTTCTCTGCCGCTTATCCTGATTAGGGTTGTGGGGGTATGCTGGAGCCTATCCCAGCTGACTTCGGGCGAGAGGCGAGGTACACCCTGGACTGGTCGCCAGCCAATCGCAGGGCACAAATAGACAAACAACCATTCACACTCACATTCACACCTATGGACTATTTAAAGTTGCCGATTAACCTAACATGCATGTTTTTGGAATGTGGGAGGGAACCGGAGTACCCGGAGAAAACCGACGCATGCGCGGGGAGAACGCGCAAGACCAGCCAAACTATGAAAAAATGTGCGACTGGAAAATACGGCGTAATGAATTACTTTTCAAAAGTAATTTATCCAATGATGCGCAAGTGCCAACATTAATTCAACAATTCCGCCTTGACTTTCATGATTGCTCAGATGTATGACTTATCATACGTGAAATTTGCTTTGACAAAAGGATGTAATTCACTTCTTTCATGGCTCCTCCTGCAGGTTAGTGGAGTTGTTGCCCTCTGTGCACATCTCACAGTACTGGGGTATCACCACCAAATGTCTGTGCTATGCTAAGGCTTCTAGCGATCCGTTTGTCTACTGTCTTCTGCGGCATCAGTACAGGAAGGTACTGGTGCGTGTCATCGGCCGTTTCATGAGAAAGGATCATTACTTGCTGTCTGCCAGCACTTGGAGCAGCACCTTCGACACCACAGAAGACAACTGCACCAGAATGACCTGAAGTCACTGTGCAGCTATTTGCGATGAGATTGCACCCCTTCTGCTCAATGGTCAGATGGAAGGGAATCCGTGCCTTGCTCAAGGACACTGACACTGAGGGCTCGGTCACGTGACTATCGAAGACACAATGTGGCCAATTTATTTGTCAAGGACACACAACAGTGTAAGCTGAACGCAGCTTCTCCATGTTGTGGTGTGTGCCAAAGGTCCTTTCGTTATCTTCTAACTGTCGTTTTCCAGAGGGCTGATCAGTTTGCTTCTAAAGGCATTGCCAAGGATTACTTCACATCAACAATGTACGCCACATGTGTTTATTTTCATTCTATGTGCTACCGTACTGTACATTTCAAGTAACATCGACTTTGTGACGAAGTGTTATTCATGTGCAAAAAAAGCGTGTTACTGATAAGTGACATGTCACGAGTCTGGCATCGTGTGATTGTACCATACATGCGACAACGAAATAAATACACATTGAAAGGATGAGCTGTCATATGTGTGTGTGTATATACACCGCAGTCAAAATGGCTGCAAAATGTCCGAGGGTTTGTGTCATTTTTGTTCCATTTCCAGTAACAGCATCATTGCTCAACGGATTCCAACACAACCTGAATAGCACGGAGTAGAATGAAGATCTCCACCAGGGTTGAATACATGCTGAGCACTGTCTAGTGCAGGGGTAGGGAACCTGTGGCTCGGGAGCCAAACGTGGCACTTTTGAGGACTGCGTCTGGCTCCCAGACATGTCTTAACACGATAAAATGGATTTATTTCAATTCTTTTTCTCGCTGACATTTTAAAGTAAACCATTGCAGAAATCACAGCGTTAAAAATAAAGGTCAAAATATAAAACTTTCTTATGCATTTTAATCCATCCATCCATTTTCTGCCACAATGCGGGTGGCCAGAGCCAATGCCAGCTTTCCTTCCGATATTTTCCGGGACGGACACCAAAACTTGATTATTGTTGCATAATGTGGTAGCCTACCTGTCACTGCGATGTCAAGAAGTAAACTTCCCTCGTTTACTTTGCTAATTCTGCAAACAACCCCTTTTGACGAAGAAGATGGCGAAAAGAAAGAACGATACGGAGTGCGGTGCCAAACTGCTTGTTGGTCTTGCTTAAACATGCACATATTTAGTTGTATTCAGTGTTAAAAAATATGATATGGCTCTCTGGCAGCCAAGCATTCATAGTGACGTCGCTTTTTAATCTTTTGATGTCAGCTCATCCTACCATTGTGAAGATGAATTCACCAAGTGTTGGCTTGCTCGCCCACTGATAGGGAACGCGGGCTGGGGTAACAGCGTTGTGAGACAAGTTACGGTAGTTTTACCCGACTGATGATGATGTTGTTGCATTAGTAGTATTCAACATCATGGGTGAGCTGGAGCCTATCCGAGCTGACAATGGGTGAGAGGAAAGCAGTGACGTGCGGTAAAGTTCATGGCTGGTGAGGCACTGGTTTTAATTGCATTTATACATGAGCTACTTTCTCTCCACCCCCACCACACACACACACACACACACGCAGCAGATCAGTGCAGTGAAATATGATCAGTGCAGCAGTAAAGACACAAGCTTGGCGAGGCACAACTCTTTTGGAGTGAGGGATGCTCTGCACAAACACAAAGGAAGGAGGTTTCCATGCACTGGGTGGTAATTATCATCCCCTTTCGCGAAGACTAAGAAATCTGCCACATCACACACTAGTGTCAAGCAGCCCGCAGCGTAAAAACATGCTTTTTGGACTTTTGGGGCTGTTTCTGGCTTTGACGAAAAGTTGTCGGTGCGCACCACAGCAAACCTGCCATCCAGGAGACGAGTTTTTAGGTGAGTTAATGTCAAATGTCGTCTCTGCTGGATAACTTTTTTTTTTTTTTTAAATCTAAGTATCATCCTATCCTGTAACTCATAGCCTCTCGTGAATGCATTATATATTATAGTTAAAATCCGTCATTTCCTCGTCTTTCAAATACGATGTGTTACCCAATACGTATGTCCACACAAATGATGTAGAATTTTTGTAGCGTCGAAATAGTATTCCTTTAAAAACACATCAGTCCAGTTGAGGAAAATCCCTTTGGTTGACAATGGCGTCCTCTAGCGTTTAAATATATAACACATCAAAGTGTCCCCCCTCCCCTCTTCACACAGGAAGATGCAGCAACAGTGTGCCTGAAGAAAAACGTAAGTCGTTCAGCAATTTTTATTTTCATTTGCATATTTATCCATAGTTTTCCACATACAAGTGCGTCTGGATATATGTAAGTATGAAAATCAGGGTGAAATATGTCAAGTATGTATTTCTTAAGAATTTTGATAATAGCCTACAGCTAATAAAAACCCCTAATTCAGTACAGTATCTCATAAAATGTGAAAAATGTGAAAAGTTGAATATCGCAAACTACTGGTTCACGCTCTGCAAAAACTTCCTGAGCCTTTAATTGGTCTCTTATAGTCCGACTTCAAGTCCCCAAATCAAATAACCTTTGCACGACATTGTAATTTATTGAGATTCACCTGTAAATGCGTCCCCGAGGGGACATGGACAAAAAAATGCGTGAAAAAAGGACGGATTTTTACAAGGGCTCGCAAAACTTTTGCTAGATAACGAAATACTTATATTGCTACGTGAAGCTACATGGCATGCACACTTCCGGTCAGACTTGCCCCCACATTGCGAAAATCGGGTGGAAATGCATCATTTAATTTCCATCTTCAGCATTTGCGCATTGTTTACTGCACAAATTTAGAGGTGTAAAGTGATAGTGTAACTATAGTAACACGTTTTCAATTCCGTGATGGTTATTCGGTTTGTCCTTTGGAAATAAAATGCTAACATCTGGTCCGAGCTAGTGTTGCTGGAAACACATCTCTTTGAGTACCGGTAGCCATACGATCAGCAGTTATCCATATATAGCCGTGATTCTTTCACTTGTGTGCACTGCTTGTTCTTTTAAGTAAACAGTCATATCAGAAACTCAGCGAATGTGATGCTCCTAATTTGAAGTTTCAACGCAAACATCCGCTCTGAACGCGGAAGTAATGGATGTCTAATACTCTTAATGTAAACAGATATGCTAGCTCTGACAAAAGTATTGCATTAAATCGCAAAAATGCATCGTTTTTTTGTTTTTGTCCATGTCCCGCTCCTTATCAATAATAGCTGAAATGAGTCACAGAAATGTTTCTATGAGTAAATCCAAGTATACTTTTAATATTATGTACTATCTTTCAAGCATTCTCCAGTGGAGAGTCAACCACAGATCTGTATAATATATCTGGATAGCTCATACGTCGCACCCGCCCGTGCAAGCCGCTGAAGCCAAAGCGACGCCATCTTACCACTCACATCCCGACTACATTCGCACAGCGTACATAGTGTACAAAGCAGATGAAGAGGCTCGCAGAACATCTATATTTTAAATTAAAAAGCGGGGAGATTCTCCCATTCCTTCAAGTAACGCAACGTTCGTCCCTTAAAAACGATTTGATACGTTATTCTCTGTCTTTTGGCTATATTAAATGTACTTTATCCCCTTCCAATTCTCATTGCCTTTGGGACAAAATTCTACTCTGCACCCTGGCTCAGCACTCCCCTATAGCAAAGCATAGTTTTACTCCTCTAGAAAGACATTTTAATTTTAACTGCATATCCCATACCTTTTTTCCACTAAAATCCATGGTCATCATCCTTTACTTTTTTTCTTTACTTTCATACAATTCACTATGCTCTCGTCTGTACAAAATATGAATCATCAAAGAGAGTGACTTTGGACAAGTTTTAAAATCATTTAACATTTTTCTGATTTATTTTTCTGATTTTTTTTTTTTTTGTTTGTGTTATGAAATAGAAATAACCTCTTTTCTGTTATAGAAATATATTTGAACAAAAACCACAGGAATAATATGTGATAACCATAATGTATCATAACCATAAACACACACCCACACACACACACAGAGAAAAAACAACAACACTGAAACAAAACCATATGCTTTGCTAAAATATCTGAGAGATCGACAGTGCAAAACCCTTAAATTATCAATCATAAATCTACATTTCAATCATACTTACAGGTGAAATGTTCGTCCACAGCCTTTGAACTGGCGATTTGTGCAGTTAATAGCTGCACATGCAGGCATCTTAAGGCAAAATTTGTGTCCAATCCGAATTAATAAAAGAAGTTCACCACGAATGCAAAAGCTTGTCGAGAAGTAGTTTCTTGCGAGTGGCAATATGGCGGCCGTGCGGCTTCACAAGTCATCCCAATGAGCTATCCAGATATATTATACAGATCAGTGGAGTCAACACTACAGTCTACAATGGGCCTTTCAGGTTCAAAGGGTGAGGAGAGCCTTACATTTTAGGTCAAGACCTGACCTTCACAGCTGCCTGTGAATGTTTAAATACCGTGTGTTGCTCTGCTGCAAGATTCAGCAGGCCTTTCGGCAAGATTTATCACATACTGCAGACCACTTGAAATTGTGGTCACACATGTCATCTAGAACACAAGGAACCATATTTGGAAACGTGTGTGTGTGTGTGTGTGTGTGTGTGTGCGCGTGCAAAAAAAGCCTCTCAGACAGTAGCGATGTTTGTAATATTAACTCAGTAGCAGTAATTTATGAGAATGGTATTCATTGAAACATGCTAAGCAAAAAGGTAATTATAATACACAGTATGACGAAAATAGGGTTATTGGATTGAAATTTATGTAAATCCTTAGAAATACCCAGGTTTTTGCCATCATCATTGACTAAGCATAAATAAGCTTCGCATAATAACGTTTGTTTCTCACCCCTCAGCTACTTGCACGGAGCTGCACCTGAGCTACTGTCATGACGTAGGATATTCTAGGTGGGTCGTAGAGCTCGGTACAGTATAAGATAACTGACTCAGTGCCATCTATTCATTATCAACCTTATTCTGACTGTCCTGTAACACGGTGCCTCTAAATACACTGTTTAGTACTGATTGTGACAATTTTATTTGTGTTGCACACGTGCGGCTGCAAGTGCGTTAAAAACGTCAGTGACCTGTGGAGTTTTAAGTGTTCACTGGGTTTGTTTGAGCCCCTATTTGTTAGAGGAATGTCTCAACATTAGGGGTAAAGAAGTCAGTCATGAAGTTTTTGTTTCACCCTGCTAACTAACCAACAAAACAACAACCAAACAAGATCTCTTTCACGCTTGGTGGAGATATAAACCTGCATGAATTACGTTACAGTCAATTACATACAGCCATTGTTAAATCCCTCTTTGCTACTCTAGAACCATATTCCCCAACATCCTTGGACACCGGACTCGTTTTGAAGCAGAATCAGGGGCAGAGTACCTTCTCTTGAGTGTCATCCACGGGCTCCTCAACGGAGAGTGCTCCCCTGAAATACGTCTCGTGGGCTGCTCGGTGCTTGCATCGCCCTGTAAGGATAACAAGATGATCAAGCCATGTCGCAGCACATGCGAGGCCCTCAGGAGGGACTGTTCTCACAGCTTGGAGGCCATAGAAATGGCCTGGCCTTACTTCCTGGACTGTGACCGCTTCTTTGCAAGCGACCAAGAGGGCTGCTTTGACCCACTCGCAGCGCTGAAAGGTAAAGGTCAAACTCTTTGACTTCTTGGCCCTATTCCAGAACTGTAAACTTAACCGTCCTATTCCTACCCAAACCCACGCCTTTCAGCCAGGCAGGAGCTAACAAGGTCCGGCCTCTCACCTGAAGAACCCAGCACCATCATCCAGTTCACATACACGTCCAACACTCAGATGTACAGCTTACTGAAGAGAACGGCGGCCAAGTGCTCGCACATCTCTCATGTTTACAGCATTGGCCGTAGCACTGAGGGACGAGATTTACTGGTGATAGAGTTTACCAACAATCCAGGACAGCATGAACTGTGTAAGTAAAACAACTTATTTGACTTCTTTTTCAGAGTTTCAAATAGGAATAGGCATTTGACAACGATTATTAATCAAGGGAGGTTAAAACTAGTTTTCAGTGACTCATATTTTAGACCTAATCGATATACTGTATTCCATCTCCTGGACGAGAATATGGCCTCCATTTCTTTGAGATCATCAATAAATGTACCTCTCATAAGTGTGTTCCTGAGTAAGGCCAATAGCAGTAATGTATGATAGCCTACACTCTGGCCATTCATTGTATTCATCAACAAGGCAATGATAAAGCTAATGTGTGCATAACAGTTAGGAGTACATTTGTGATTCAGCAGTGGTTACCGTAAATTCTGGTGTATAAGCCGCACCCGTTAAATTTAGAGGCAAAAACAGATTTGTACATCTATAAGCCGTACCGGACTATAAGCCGCACATGTCCATGTCATTAAATGCCATATCGTGGCACGCACAAGCCCGTGAGGACCAGGCAGCTCTTTATTTGACAGGAGTCAATCATGAGCTATGAAAAAACTCACAACGGGCTTGTCAACCCATTGGATTGCCATATACGATATTTGAGGCAAATGCCAGATACTGACTGGTTTCCGGACCCTCAAAATGACCGTTAAACAGCGCAGCGTGTCCTTTTATTGTGGCCAACCTCAGGCCCACCTGTGCAGTAATCCACCACACCTGCGTCTGTTTTTGATGAGTAAATAGGATAGACAAACTACTCAAATCATTTTCTGAAATTCAATGCTTTTGTTGACCAAACCTGCCAGAGAATGTTTCAGACAAACTGTAATCACTGCTATGCAGTAGAGGCAAACGTCTTTGGATGGATCTCTTTAATTAATGAATCCATCTAAAGCTTGGCCAAGAGCCCCTTCAATGCTAATATTCTTACTGCATCTTACATACACATTTTGGACAATTCTATGCCTCCAACAATGTAGGAGATAAAACTGTGTTAGTGCTGTATTTACAGATTACGCTTGTAAAATTATTTTAACAGCTGCTTCTTGTCTTTAAACCCCAGTGGAGCCAGAGGTCAAGCTCATAGGCAACATGCATGGCAATGAAGTACTGGGCCGCCAGTTGCTCATCTATCTGGCCCAGTACCTGTGTTCAGAGTACACCCTGGGGAACCAGCGAGTTCAAGCCCTCATCAACACCACCCGCATCCACATCCTGGCCTCCATGAACCCAGATGGCTACGAACTGGCCGCCGCAGAGGTAGAGGATAACAATGACCCGGAGCTCATCAACCAGGAAGTAAATATTGTTAACAGTACAAAACAGACAAACTGCCATTATCCATTGTCAGTCCACTCTGCTGCTACTTTCTGGTGGGAGGCGAAGGCATGACGCTGTGATCTGATGGTCCGATGAGGGAAGTTGACATGTGACGGGGTGGTGTGTGTAATTCTTAGCTATTCCCTTTTTCTATTCTTCGAATCAGAGCAGAAATCCCGTATTTAGATCACTGATAATGGTAGTCAGTAGTCAAGGTAATATTTCCAGTTTTAAGATTACGCAGAATTATTCTACTGTATGCCAAAGCTAGAACAGTTCTGTATTAACAATACAAGGATAACGGACTGAAAATCAGATTATATCGGCCTGCATCTAAAATCTGCAGTTCGTTCCAGACTCCACTCCAGCACGTCTATTTAGTAGCTCCAGTACACAGAGACCAGGTGATGACAACGACAGTGTGCCCTAAAAGTACCGTATTTTCAGGACTATAAGTCGAAGAAAAAAAACATACATAAGCCGCACTGGACTATAAGTTTGCATTTTTTATTTTATAAAATCAGAGACCAAAAACAGACATTTCATCTTGAAAGGCAAGTTATAGTAACAATAAAATGGAGAACAATAGGCTAGATAGGCGTGTGTTAACGTAACATATTAAGAGTGTTTCAAATAACTATAGCCTAAACAACCTGCAAAGTCATCTGTATTCATCGCCTTGGATGTTGTTGTTTTCTTCATTTCAGTTAGAGTATCCTCGGCTTTTCACCAGTGTCACACACGTTTCTCGTCCGCAAACTTTCTTTCTGCTGCCCGATTACCGTTTTCAGCTGCATATTTCACTACTTGCAGCTCGTAATCTTCAGAATATGATTTTCTTTTTGGGGGGCGTTTGTGGTCCGTCTTTCTAAGCTGATGATGCTGGTACAGGAGTGATAGGAGTAGCAGATGCTGGCCCACAAGGCCTAGATCCCCCTCTCGTAGCTGTTAGTGTGGGAAAAAAAAAAAACATAAGTCGCTACGGAGTACAACCCAAACCATGAAAATATGGTCAGTGTCCGTGTCACAAAAAAATATGTTTATTCTACAAGAATCCACAACAAAATATATCAAAAATACAGCTCAAGTCCTCCAGGCCTAACCACGCATAAAAAAACCAAAAAGATAAAGAACCAAAAACGCTGCTAGACAAGGTAACAGCAGGATACAAAAATACTAACAAAAAAACCCACTGCTGAAAACCAAGCAGGGAACGAGGCTAAGCTAACTCAGGGCGCTGCTGAACAAAATACAACACGCAGGTGGAACAGAAAACCACCGCTGGAGGAAGCCAAGCGGGGAAGAAAACACAAGTAGCAGGAATGACCAGAAAGCTAGGATACAAAGCAGGGAGTCACACGCAGCAGGCGTGGACGGGAAGACAATCTGGCACAGGTATGAGGGACCGCGTGGTTTAAGTAGTCCAGCTGAGTAATTGGACGCAGGTGCGTAAGGAGCCCCTGGAAGGTGTGCTGCAACAGATGGCAGAGAGAGGGCAGCAAAGCAGCACAACAACCTTCCTTCCCTCAAATTGAAGGAGGTGTTGATCATTTAAATCACCTGCTTCAGTGACCGGCTGGAAAGAAACCCTGCAGTGTCTCTACCCTCCATGTCACGAGTTTGACATGTGCTGTATCGGATCAATTTCAGTAACGGCCAATACTCAAGGCTGCTGTATCAGTATTGTATCGGAAGTGAACAAGTTGTATCGGGACACCCATGTATATTGGGTAATACACATAGTACTGGTTCTTGGTGTCAGCAGTTCAGCTTTTCCCTCATTGTTCCTTTACCATTTTTGCTGTTTTAAAATTTTTTTTTTGTTATATTACACAAAAATATATAATAATTATATTATTATAATATACAGTATATAATTATAGTCAAATTTATGGCAACACAAGTAGACATTAGTGACTCAAGACGGTGCTTATGCCTTTCGCCTTCTGCCTGTTTTTCCTCTCACCTCTCACAACCAGATGAACTCATCAGCCCAAAATGAGTCAAATAAAAACACAAGGCTTTTTGGACAGGGCACAACTCTGTAGTTTGATTTAACACACGGAATCATTATATTCAATCAAAAGCAAACTCTAACTGGCAGTAGGGAGAACTCTTTCCACTCCATTTCTTTACTAACCAGAATGTTACGTTCTGAGGGGGTGACTTTGCTCAAATCCTTCAACATTTTAACACTCCACAGGGTTTCCCCTAGGATTTTTTGAAGCTGCGGTGGCAGGCTGCACGGGAGGGCAGACTGCCGTCGCTGTATCTGCAATTTAAAATAAAATTACAAATAGCAATTTTTTTTGACTTATTACTCATTTAACTTTTTTTCCCCCAACAACTAGCCGAACATGAAGCGAGAACGCTGCTAAAATGTTAATTTAATGGCAAAGTTGCTGAGAGCACTGCCATTATTTAAATGGCACTTTATTTACAAAGCACATCTCCACTCAATGTGCTCATTTGTCATTAAATACAGGTGTCATGCTTGAATAGAATACATAAAAATACGAAAAGGTGATGCAAATATTCATTGGTGAGCTACTGCTAGTTTACGAGCTACCTGTTTGAGGCCCCTGTGATAGCATCACTGTCTAAAGCTGGACACACTACGTGTTTCAGGTGCACAACTTCGACACACAACTGGTGTTTTGAAGATAAGCCATAAGTATTATAATGATAACAAGAGAGCAAGATTGTTAAGTGACACTTTCAAAAAGTAAATTGTAATGATAATCGATGATTGATGTATCCATGAACGTAATAGCCACTAGCTAGCTCGTCGCCGCCGGCCAGGCATGTAGACAAAAATGCCAGAAAGTGGAATGATCTTGAAACGCGAGCGATCACACACGCTGGCATAGGTAGGCCTAGCGTGTGACAAGCTGTCGTCGGTTGACTACACATTTTACGGGCTATTGTTGATTCTCCCGATAATAAGAAACAAAGTGAAAGTAAAGACAAGACTTGTCGCACATCTGGTCACTGGTCAAATGCAAGCAAGGCAGACAGGCAATTCCGGTGCTTGCTTATCAAAATAAAGCGCACCTAAACGTTTTTATTATATTTTAAATCATTTTCAAACTAATTGTGGTCAATATGTGCGTAAATAATAAGATATATGTATCTATATAAGATATATATACTGTACATTCATACAATCCATTACTTAAAATTGTTTTCAAGTTAAAAACCCCTCATTTTTAAAGTGTGGTGGCTTTTATTTTGTAGTGGCGCACCGCCACGATCAATTACATGTAGCGGAAACCCCGGTAAGGACTTTCTGTGTTTCTGCTCTGCATGTTTTACAATGGACTGATCACATGTATGCTCAAATGTCTTTAACATTTGACATAGGATTTCTCTTGTGGGATATATGGTCTTGTCTACATGTTAACAATGGTTTTAACATTTTCCTGACTAATATTCAACTTATGCTTCCCATGATGCCTGCTCCTCAACACATCATCATCATCCACGCTATGATTAATAAATATCAACACCTACTGACAGTGTCTTACTCTTCTAGTTGTTTGGACCTAAATGTTTCAGGGTCACTTACTGAACGGTTGGACAAATGGTCGCACAAATGCCCAGAACATTGACCTGAACCGCAACTTTCCGGACCTCACATCTGTCTTCTACCGGAACCGTCGCAGCAGGCACTACCGCACTGACCACATCCCAATTCCTGACGCCTATTGGTTTGGGAAGGTACGATGAAATTTCATCATGTGTATTGATGATTTGAATCAATACAACAACTTTACCGTTCTATCTGTCCCGTTTGTGTATGTGTGTACGCCGGAAGGTCGAATAAGGACATCTATGAAACAGTCTTTTGCAAATCTATGGAAAAAGTTTGGACACCCCTGCTTTGGTAAAATCATTCTGTACCGCATGGTACTTGTTTTGCGCTGCAGGTGGCACCAGAGACCTTCGCAGTGATGAAGTGGACCAGGTCTCTCCCCTTCGTCCAGTCTGCCAGCCTCCATGGAGGTGAATTGGTGGTCTCCTACCCCTTTGACTTCTCCAGACACCCTCACGAGGAGAAGATGTTCTCGCCCACGGCAGATGAACGGGTAAGGGATGAATCAAGCGGAAGATGTTGATGTATTTCTCCTGCTCACAGTTGACCTCTCTCGATGATCATGCCATCTTTAGGTGTTTAAGCAGTTGGCCCGTACGTATGCCGATGCCCATGCCACCATGTCAAACAATGACACAGACAGGTGTGGAGCCAACTTTTACCGGACTAGGGGCATCATCAACGGGGCACTGTGGTACAGTTTTGCAGGAGGTGAGAAAAAAAGCCTTTCATTCAGTTTTAACACAGGGGTGTCCAAACGTTTTCCACCAAGGGCTGCATATTGGTGGTCCTCCGTTTACGACGTTTCATGTTACGGCGCTTCTGTAAATGAATTAAAAATGTAATTCTGGTCCAAAAAATCCGAGACTATGTTTGATAATTAGATACGAGCGCATGGCGGTAGAATGCAGTGTGTGACTGTACACCCATGCTGAGGAAGAATAGCATTGCTTATTAGTTAACTTTTTGGACATCATTATGACTCCCAAGCGGCGGTGCGCTAAGAAAAAAGAAAAGCCACTACCATGGAAGGGAAAATGAACATAACCGATTGTATCGGCCCGCGTCTAAAATCTCTGATATTGGCACTACACTACAAGCAGTCCATTCCAGACCCTGCGCCAGCGCTTCTATCCAGCAGCAGCACTTCTAGTCAGCATGGGGAACCCACGTGATCACAACAGCGTGTGCTAGGAGTGACGTCAGTCATGTGGCTGTGTTTTTTGTACGAAAAAGTCAGAAAAAACATTTGCAGCTGAGTGCAAGACCTGTCATGCACATGTTTCCAGTTGTGGCACAGAACCGGGAAAGTTTAATATGACCAAACCGAATTTCACCACGGCCTGCTGAAACATCCACCATGGTAATAGGCTTAGATCTTAACCTGGTTCTGACCATCTTAGAGTTTCAGCTTAAAATTGACTATAAAAGCGCCACTGTTTGACTGTGTAACTCATTCGGAGATGGCGGCACCATTTATTGAGAACCTGGCGGACCTGGGAACAAGAATACTTTGGGCGGCATTACGACGGAAGCGGCTTCTTTGGGATCACACTGATGCGCTAGAAATTCTCTATGACTGGTACAGATGTTCAGCCGAAGGAATACTTTTTCAGCCAAGTGCCAGGAATAAAATGCAATATGTAATATTAATAAGGCCAATTTTAGCAGACGTATATTTCGCAGCAGTCCTCAGTACTCAGCCCATATTCGCTGGAGGAGGAATAAGCACTCTGAGGCATCAATCAACTGGAACAAAACACTTCTTGATTCTAACAAAAAGGAAAAACTTGTCACAAAGGGAAAAACTCGCCATAAACATGCCAACACTGCCACCCAGTGGCCACAATGAAGTACAGCACGTGAGAGCAGTGTATAATTGAGATCAGTAAACAACAGACATAGTTCAAAAATAAAAAAAAAACACAGTTGTTGCTCCAGTTTATTTATTTGTATTTTTTAAGATAAGGTTAATATGTAAAATATGTAAAACATTCAGAAATTAAAACACTATAGTATAATAAGTAGGGATGTCCGATATCCGATATCCCCATATTGTCCAAATCTCAATTTCCGATTCCGACATGTGTAACATCACATACATGTATCTCCTGTCGTGTAATTAACACACATCTGTAATGAAGCTAATGGATACAGCATAATGTATGTATATTTCAAACAAATATTTTCAGAGATCACAAAATGGGTCAAACATTTAAAGCTGTTCTGCAGAAATGGAGGTGGCTCAAGCCTTGACAGTTGGTGCTACTACGTACTTCCTACAGGTGTTCCAACTTTTCTGGAGTACAGTCCTACCTCTTTTATCAAGGCTAACTGGTTCCAGACCTGACTGCAATAAGTGGATTTCCGCAAACTAGGGTTTAGTATTATTAAACGGAATAGTTTCCTAGTAAGAGCATAGAACACCTGTTTACAACTTTATAAATACAGTTTTTACCATTTTTAGAGCCCTGTAGACACCTCCATAGTCACCTTGACACTCCTATTATTCTTACAACATTAATACGCAGGCTACGGGATCACTGCAGGGACATAAATGACGGCTGCCGCTTTAAGCATTAGCAAGCTACCGTGCTAAGGGTTTGGGGGAAGAAGAAGGACGACGCAAAAAGGCAAAAACTTACCACTTCCGCACGGAATAGGAGGAGAACTTGTTTTCACTATGTCAAGTCGGACATGACATGGCTGACTCCATGCAGTGTTATGGTAATGTTTCATCAGTGTATATTACTGACCAGAATACTAATACTTTCAGAGTGAGGGCGCGGCGTTCGAACTGTGATGTAGCGAGGGCCGACTGTATATACACAGTCATGGAAAAAATGATGAGACCACTCTTGTTTCTTCAGTTTCTTGTTCATTTTAACACCTGATGCAACTAAAGGCGCCTTTGTTTGGACAAATATAACAATGACAACAAAAATAGCTCATAAGAGTTACATTTTTTGGCAGTAAAATGCTATAGCTATTCATGTAAGAATGTAAGTGATGTTGGCTATTATCAAGAAAACCATGGAAGTTGCCAGATATCAGCTCTTAAATTCAACTCTTATGAGCTTTATTTGTTATCATCATCATATTTGTCCAAACAAATGTACCTTTAGTTGTACCAGGCCTTAAAATGGATCAATAAACTGAACTTGTGCATACAAGATTCCTGCCACCTTTTCTCTGTGTATTATAATAAACAGACGGTATAAATTCATGGCTAAAGCAAGTTAACTAATGGTGACTTTTTCAGTGTATGGTATTTCTTTTCTATTGTAGGCATGTCAGACTTTAACTACCTGCACACAAATTGTCTGGAGATCACAGTGGAGCTCGGGTGTGACAAATTCCCCTCAGAGGCTGAGCTTTACCCTGAATGGAAGAGGAACAAGGAAGCTTTACTCAGTTTTCTCGAGTCTGTAAGTAAAGTTTTGCTACAACTTTTATTAACGGGACAATGTCATTAGAAGAATTATTCACAATAGACAAAACATATTAACATACTGCAGTGGGCCTGTGGGAATGTTGCTCCAGGAGGTGAAGATGGCTTCACAAAGGGCATCCACTGTCTGGTACTGATGTTCATTTTGGAAACTTCCCTTGCCATCCATCCCCAAATGCTCAGTTGGATTTAGATCAGGGGAACATGCTTCTTCTAGAGGACGTTATTCCTCTAGAAGAAGTCCTTTGTCAGACAGGCATTGTGAACTGCAGCGTTGAATTGAAAAAGCCAGTCATTACCACACAGACGAGGGCCTTCAGTCATGAGGGATGCCCCTTGCAACATCTTCACATAGCCACCGCCGTTTGACGTCCCTGCACAACCTAAAGCTCCATTGTTCTACTGAAGGAAAAGCACCCTAGATCATGATGGTACCCCCTCCACTGTGCAGTGTGGAAAACATCTTAGGTATTATCTCCTTGTCATGCCAGTAACATTGGCAGCCATCAGGACCGTCAAGGTTAAATTTATTCTCATCAGAGAATAAAACTTTCTTCCACCTTTCAATGTCCCATGTTTGGTGTTCTCGTGCAAATTCCATTAAGGCAGTTTTGTGGCGTTGAAGGAGATGAGGCCTTGGAAGACTATTTTTTCTGAAAACCCTTCTCTCGCAGAGGCTGTCTGTTGGTTATTGGACTGCACTTGGCACCAGTAACAACCTTCATTTGGGCCGAGGATCGTCCTGTGTCTTCATGGACTGCCAAATGGATCTTCCGGCTCAGGGCCGGTGACATTTTTTGGGGTTTACAACTTGATTTTTTTGTTGCATAACCCCTGCACCTTTGACGAAGATTAAAATGACACAATGCAAAATGCAAATTATTGCAATTTTTCAACAGTTCTTAAAATTTTCATCAGCAGTGCCGTGACAGACAGAACAATTACATTCTTTTCCGCTAGATGGCAGAAGGTACACAATTAACTAGAGATGCTCAATATTGGCTTTCTTATTGATATCGATTTACCAATATTGTCCAACACTCCATTACCGATACCGATATCAACCGATACGGATATTGGCAGCAGCTCTTCCCTCGAACTAATGTCAGGTCACATGTCGTGTAATGAACACATTATGCTTCTTTTCCTGGATGCATTTCACGAATAAACACTGTTTGTACAAAATAAGCCAAATGATGAAAACTTTTGTCTCAACGAAAGTCATTTAAAAAATCACTACCAAGTCAACGACTACAATTTCGAAGGCTGCACATTTAATGTAGCACAAGCATCCATATATGAAGTAAAGTACAACATATGGAACTTTAAACTGGTTATAGCTTGGTAGTTTTTCTCAGTACCGCTGGTCACTTCTTATTATTTTGCTGTGTGTGACTCAGAGTGATTCTGCCTGAGGTGTGCTATTAGATTGCAGCTATAAAGGAAAACGCCAAACTCACATCTAGCATAATCAGTGCTTTACAGTCATTTCAAATTGCATATTTATAATCCTTCCATCCATTTTCTACAACACCTGTCCTCATCAGGGTTAAGCGTAAGATGGAGCCTATCCTAGCTGACTTTGAGTACACTCTGGACTGGTTGCCAGCCCCTTGCAAGACCCATATAGACAAACAACCGTTTTCACTCACATTCACAGCTATGGACAATTTCGAGTCGGCAGTTAACCTGACATGCATGTTTTTGGAATGTGTGAGGAAGCCGCGGTACCTGGAGAAAACCCGTGCAAGCTCGGGAAAAACATTGCACACAGAGATGTTCCAATGCAGATTCGAACCTGGATCTCCTGGCTGTGCGGCCGACATGCTCGCCACTAGGCCACCTTGCGGCCGCCATGAGGTTTTTCTGCTGTAAAATATGTGCTTTGCCTCAACAAAGGTTGGGAAACACTGCCACACCGTACATTTGAACAGAGCCCCATAGGTGGTTCTGGGTTTGAATGTTGAAGCTCAGACCGCTCTGTGTGGAATTGTAGGAGTTTTTATGTTAATCGGAGACTCCAAGTAGTCCATTACTGTGAGTGTGATGTTTGTCTACATGTGCCCTGTGATTGGCTGGCGACCAGTCTGTCCAGTCCTCTCACCGTACTGTGATTTGCTACAACTCATTCTTGACGATGGACAGCAGTAGAAAATACCTGAATGAATTAGTCGTTTAGTGTAGCTGGTTTGAGCTTAACGTCCAGTCAATGTGATTTATTGTCATTTCATGCCAAGGTCAGCTGGAATGGAATCCGTTGAAGGTTTAAATTTGTGCTTCTTGTTCAGGTCCATCGGGGGATTAAAGGAGTTGTAAAAGATATTGATGGCAATAGGATCCAAGGTGCCACCATTTCTGTCCGGGGGATTCGTAAAGACGTCACCACAGGTAAATATGGCAGGACTGTTGCTTTGTAATGCTCGTCTCCTTTTTATGTGCAACTTGTCCTCACAGCTGAAAGTGGAGACTACTGGCGGCTGCTGAGCCCTGGTACTCACATCCTGACAGCCACAGCTAAAGGTTACTCCAGGGTCAGCAAGCGGGTTTATCTGCCCCACAACCTGAACAAGGCTGGACGTGTCGACTTTGTCTTGAAGAAGGTGTGTCAAACGCTCATCCATAATTTCCGATCTCTGCTCTCCGTTGTCACTCTGCTCCCTGTTCTGTATGCAGGTTCCGCTGGAACCGGATATTGACGATCACCTCTTCCCCACGACGGATACATGGGATCGATTTGACCCTTACAATCAGTTTGAGCGCTACAGCGAGCCAGATGTAGCTGAGGGGGGCATCGAGCGGCAGGAAAAACCCTGGTGGTGGAGCTACTTCTCCCAGTCTGGTATCTCACCTCCAAACTGGCTGCTGCGAAATGTCTAAATTCACTTAAGGACAGTACAAATGTCACACTGCAAAGGGAGGCACATTTTTTGGATGCGTTTTTGTAGCAGCAGTATTGACAGTGATTTATAAAGCAAAACATATGCAATTACAAATACATCTACACATGCATCTCCTGCCAGGCGTCACATTTTGTCATTTTAAAGGGATAGTTTGGGATTTGTTGACATGTAGTGCATCAACAGTGACTTTCCCCCCACTTTGTTCCGTGAATCGAGTTCTGGTCAGTATTCCCGGCTAGCGGGTGGTGTCACAAAAGAAAAGACACGAAAAAGTCAGACCTCACAATCACTCACCTCGCTCTATTGTCTCTCCCTTTGCATCGCTGCGCGCTGTCGCAAGCACGCCCGACTACACAACAAGCGACGGCGATATTCCTTGTTTCACAAAGCCAAAGGGATATCTTTACGAACCGGAATACACTGATGCCAAACTTCGTCAGATGTTGAAACACATACGCAACAGTTGACAGGCGGCAGCGTGCAGTAATAAGAAGGGAGAGAAAATAACGCAGAAAGATCGTGAGGTCTCACCTTATGCCACGCAAATGCATATTGTTTCTCAAAACAAAACGCTTTACTTTTGTGACCCCACCAACTGGCCGGAACTACTTGTCGTGTCAAAAAAATCCAAACTTTCCCTTTAAGGTAATGACATCCAAAAATAATGACATGTACTTGTATTATAACATTTAAGGCAGCTGCATAAAATGTGTTTTGATAGAAATGTTTTTGACAGTCTACTAGTTGTTGTCTGTTCTATTTTATCCCCAGAGGTCGCAAAAGTATTTTCTGGATGTGTAACAGCCTTTTAATATTGAGCACATTTCTGAAATTTTGGATTAGTTATGAAGAACAGATACTGTATGGTTGTTTTATATGTGAAATAAAACTGAAATATCTGGCATGTGTTATTATTATTATTATTATTATTATTTTATTGTCAAGGTTTTAGAATTGGCTTGGCAATGCACACACAGCATTCCAGGTACAGTCGCGCAATTTTATCGAGCTTTTAGCTGCATTTTCTGTATAACCTGCATTTACAGTTTTTGTCAATTGTTTACACGCAATTTTGATAACACTGGTCCTTTTTTTCAAAACAGCCACTCCATTATCCAAACACCACACTCAATTTGCATAACTCCTCGATTGTTTGCAAAATGGCACACTTCAGTCAGAAGCTGTACACATATTTTTAAAACGTACACATATTTCTAAAAATATGAAAATGCTGTTTTGTTTTCATCTCACTAACACAGTCGGCCGAATGATCAAACACTATTGCAGCCTGTCTACACACTACAATATTGTGATCAATACAAGCCACGTGTAAAAACCCTATTTTAGGAAATAGCCTGTGTTAGACTTTTTTAGCTGAGTAAAAGATAATGACGAACCCACAACATTATTCATGATTACTTTGACGTATACAGAAAAAATAGACAAATACTATAAACCAGGGGTGTCCAAAATGGGGGCCGTTTGCGGCCTGCAGCTTGTTTTTTATTGCCTCGCGGTACACTGTTAAATTAAACAAACAAAAAAAACATTGAAAATGGGTAAAGAAAAAAGAGCAAAATGCAAAAAGAAGAAGCTGAAATGTTGACACTAGTAACTAAGAATGACACAAACTTTTTAAAAAACAGCATTTTTTTAGCCTTTTTACACAATTGACACTTACATACAAACGTCAAAGTGCCCTGCCTCCTCTTTTGATTTTTAGCACGTGGCCCTCGGTGAAAAAAGTGTGGACACCCCTGCTATAAACTTATCAAGAATTGTGCAACAAGTGGAAGTTACAGTAACCTATCAGTCAACAATGAAAATCAGAACAAAGTAGTAGTTTTTCTTACGACTGTAAAGTGTAGACAAATGAAATCTGTAGCCAAATAAAGCAGTACAGCAACTCTGCTGCCTTTTATAGCGCCTACCTGAGTGCTGTGTTTTCAGTTCAGCAAGTGTGCTTCCATACCTGGTGGATGTGATTACCCAGTTGGTAGTATGGTCATTGGCAAGCTGGGGAAGGAAGTACCCTCACAGTACTTACTGTGTCTACGGTTTGAAAATGCGTGTAGAGTTTTGCAAATCACTGTGTGTAATGTTTGCAAAACCCGTGTGGCTGAGTCTGTGCTTATTGATGTGCAACACTGGACAGGTGTTTCGCTTCGTGAGTGTGAAGACCTGCCAATGATGTGACATTTTTCATTTCAGTGTGTGAACAACTCAAAAAAATTGTAATGCATTCAACTACAGTACAGCAGGCCTATTCGATTGATAAGGTTGTAGGCTTCGAACAACAGAGGGCGCCAGATGACTGAAGAGATGTAATACAAGGTATGCCATCCTATAAACAAAGACCATAGTGTTAGCGCAACATACTGCACGTAAAAATAAAAATATATTTAAAAAAAATAGAATTAAAGTGAAATGTTAAAAAAAGTAATTGAGTTGACACGGTGTTTTATCTTTACAGGTTTAATATGTTTTTTGGAAGAATATGTCTCTGTAGTTAGTGGAAAGCAGTGTGCCGGAAATGAATACTATTACCCTTGCGCCGGCTGAAGTGAAATGTCAGTTCAAACTTTGGCTGATTCACACCTGTTTTGCTACAGCGAAGTGAAACAGAATCAAATCACAAACAACAATCACATCGATTGAAAATAATGTGCTAGACAAATAACAATGTGGTTGGTCGTCATATACCGAGCTAGTCCAAACCAGCCGGCTAGCTTAAAGTTTTCATGGCACCAATTTTTTTTGGTTGAAAAAAGCAATAAATAAAGAAACATATTCACTGAATAAATCTTTTTGTCATACTGCCGTCATCTGCCAGTAAAAATCTATATAATACAAGTGAAATGAAGTCGTGATTATCAGAGGCCCGCCGGTGAGTTTTCTGAACTGCCGCCATCTTGGCTGTGACGTCACGCCGAGAAGGATTTTGGGCAACTGGACTCATCAAAAAACAGACTGGGCATTGGACATGGTTACTACATACTGTACATGTGTACATCAGTTTTTCAACATTTACAGGATAGGCACTGTCCGCTGGCACAATATCAGTTTCGGAAGCCACAACTGCCTCTGCAAAGCAGTTCTGATATAACACTCATTAAAAAAAAAGGGTGTGTTGTTTGACTGGCAGTGATTGACACAGACAGATCTATGCAGAGACTGCAAGATACAAGATGAGTTTAGCTAGTCTTGAAATTTGGTATGAAAACAATTCATGGACTACATCTAGTAGAAAAAAAAGGCTCTGACTTTTGGAGTTTCAAGGAGGAGGTATTTGAGGCACAGTATCAGCACAACTTTCCTCGAAATGTTCCGAACATAATACCGAAGAATCTGACGCGGCAAACGGTGCCTTTTGGGAATGTGAACAAATCTTACTCCCTCCGCTAGAGTGTTCGAGCAAAAACCTGCCACACAACGAACGGGCAAAATATTTCAAAAATACATAACAACAGAAAATCATCAAAAAAAACACACCACAACTATACCAAAACAATTTATTCCATGCGCGGTTCCGAGGGGGAGAGTTGTGGAAGTGATGTCGCTTCCTTCTCCTTCTCCAGGCTTCGACAGGATTGTTTTTCGGTGACGAAAAATGAAAAAAAAGAGTAAATATGTCAGGGAACATATCTTTTAATGTAATTTTTACAGGAAAAATAAGAAAATGAGCACTTTAAGCCACAAGCAAGCTGATAAGTCAGTGACCAAATGTCCTGTTTTCCCAGGACATGTCCTGTTTTAACATCCTTTGCTTTATTTTTAGAACGTGATGAAAATGTCATGGGTTTCATGATTTTTCATTGGGCCATTCAATTGACTGACATTAGGACACTTTCTGAATTAGTGTCAATGAGTTAATCTGCTAATGCTGTGACGCTTGCTGTGTTGGAGACGCCATGCACAGCGATGTTTCGAACTCCCCAGTTCTTGCAAATTTTGAGGGCACATTTTTTTGAAAAAATTCCAAAAGAATTTGACCTCAGGTTCCTGTGTTGTTCTGTTTTTGGAATCACTTTGGAATTTGTGTCTTTGATCATAGATAGAACAGTACTAAGTAATGCATTGAAATCACACAATTTTCAGTATACTTTGTGTACCATTTGAGTATCTCATTGCCAGGCCGAGTGTTCTGGTTTTTGGAAATCAAAATATGCTCACCCTACCTATGTCCACAATAGCAAACCGTACCGCGGTGGACTAAGGAGGCACTAGTCTGTGCTTTGGCTCATTTTCCCTGACTTGTGGATTATTTCCAGCCACACTTTGAGTTGTATTTCTCTTGTGCAAGGTGTTTGTCAACATGACACGTCTTGGTTACGCAAACTAATGTAATAGCGGGTGAGCGAACGTTCCGTCTGGTTTGACTTTTGAATTATTTTTAGTCTTTCTATTTATTTATTGTATGAAATGTGGAAATTGTCATTCAGAACTTGCGAGGAGCCTTTCTTTGACTCGGCTGGAATTGTGCCATGCACCCACCTCTGAAGTGTATCGAGCTTCAATACCAAAGACGTAATTATACGTTTTTATAAACCTCCCCGGACGCCCGATCCCAACAACGTATTTATACATCATTTACGTTTTTTTGCGCGAGAGGCAAAAAGAGGTGATGACACAGCTCCTCAATTTAGAACAATTTTAAGCCATAAAAACGATCACAAGGTGGCAGAAGTGCATTTGCTAAGAGCTCGGCAGGGATCACACATGGCAGGAAGGAGGAAGTGAGGGAGCGTGGAGGAGCGCCGCGTGCAGAAGGTTGGTAATTTTAACGCATGCACACGCACACACATGCGAGCACACGCACACACACGTGCACACACATAGTTCAAAATTCCAAATGTGAAAATTGTAAATAATTCATGGTGTTATATTTGCAAATACATTTTGATGTAAACAAGCCCTTTTTTGTGTTGTTTATGTTGGTATAGTTGTTTAGATATTTCAGCTGCCACAAAAGCAAAAAATATTTTTGTGTCAAAATGAAATTTATGCTTGAAACGTATCTTTTCACAAAAAGCTGTTTTTCTCCCTTTTTTACTCGGGAACTGATATTTTCCTGAAACTTACTGATGTTCTCCTGCTGATTACGAAACGGAAAAAGGCAAAAATTTAATTTTTTTCCCATGAAAGACAGGCGTCTAATGTTTCTTTTGGTATGTTCCATGTTATATATAGCCATGGAACACTCTGGAACGTTCTGTGTGCCTTAAAAGATCACTCAAAATCATCTAAAAAGGCCGGTACTGGAGGGGATATCTTTTGAAAAATGGCTGAGAGTGACTGAATTAAGCGCTGATCCAAGCACTGCCATACTATAAGTATGAAGAGGACTCAAGCATGGTACAGTGTCCTCAGTTATAACTCACCACTCACCACTCAATTCTGAAATACACTAGAACCCTACAACACACTACAACAAACACCAAATCATTTAACTAAGCGACGTAAGAGCATTCCATTGGATGTTTACCGTTACATCTTTTTAGCTAGTGAGTAAGTG
Organism: Dunckerocampus dactyliophorus; assembly: GCF_027744805.1. Lineage (NCBI taxonomy): Eukaryota > Metazoa > Chordata > Actinopteri > Syngnathiformes > Syngnathidae > Dunckerocampus > Dunckerocampus dactyliophorus. The sequence goes on along the minus strand of NC_072824.1, from coordinate 25,210,566 downwards.
ATTTCACAGGAACTTAATGAAGTTAGTAGCTTCTAGTTTCCATATCAGAAGAATTATTGGTCACACTTTACAATAAGGTACACAAAAATACAGTCATTACTGAGGAACTAATGAAGACCTAATGAGGAACTAATGAGGAACTAATGACTAAGGCACATACATTTAGACTAGCTACTGAGGAAGTAATGAAGAACTAATGACAAACTAATAAGTTGAATAGCTACTGAGGAACTAAGGCACATACATTTTGAGTAGTTACTGTGGAACTAATGAGGAACTAATGACTAAGGCACATACATTTAGACTAGTTACTGAGGAAGTAATGAAGAACTAATGACAAACTAATAAGTTGAATAGCTACTGAGGAACTAAGGCACATACATTTTGAGTAGTTACTGTGGAACTAATGAAGAACTAATGAGGAACTAATGAGGAACTAATGACTAAGGCACATACATTTAGACTAGTTACTGAGGAAGTAATGAAGAACTAATGACAAACTAATACGTTGAATAGTTACTGAGGAATTAAGGCACATACATTTTGAGTAGTTACTGAGGAACTAATGAAGACCTAATGAGGAACTAATGAGGAACTAATGACTAAGGCACATACATTTAGACTAGTTACTGAGGAAGTAATGAAGAACTAATGACAAACTAATACGTTGAATAGCTACTGAGGAACTAAGGCACATACATTTTGAGTAGTTACTGAGGAACTAATGAAGAACTAATGAGTAACTAATGAGTAGTGGTTAGGGTTGGGTAGGTTTGTTCCTCATTAACTACTGTCGTTTGGCGTACCTTATGTACGTTATGTGTTACCGAATGACTTCATGAAGATGGAAAAGTCCCTGTTAGCAGCAGCAGATGGATCTTGTTTAGCCATCAATTCTGAGAACAAATGTTGAGTTTGACTCTGTTTTGTTACATTTGAACTTTGTATTGAAATATGAAAAAAAAAAAAATTGAACAAGGCAGCCCCCCCCTCCCCCCGCCCCCCAATTGTGAACCCAATGTGTTTTGTTGTAGTGAAATGCCGGGACGAAAACATAATAAAACAACAGTTTTAATACAGTCCACAAAACTGCAGCTGACGTCATCCCGCGCTTGACACAAGCCTTGAGAAAGTCCCTGCATGAACACATTACAATGAAAGGTAGAATGTGGAACAAATCTTTGCCAACAGCACGGCTTTGAAAAGTCAATCTGAATGTATTCAAAGTGTAAAAGCCTTTGTTGTTTTTCTATGTCACCCTGAAAGAAAGTAGAAACACTCCGTTTTTCTGCCAAGTCTAAAATCTTTTGTCAGGGGTGTGGAAGTCCTTCTGCAAAACATGCAATTATGGATGGACTTGATGATCAAACACAAGAGCAGGGCACAAGGTAATGCAAGCATGCAATACTTATCTTCAGTGCCCACTGGAGCTATCACACTAGAAGCTGCATTAATGTGGACCTGTTTCGCATCAGATTGCCCTAATATACAGTGCATCCGAAATATAACTAGGCGACAACTGTGCAACGATGTATTTTGTTTAGTTCTACCCGATGTTAAAGGTGTGAGAGGTAGTAGCCTGTGCTCTTTACAACCAGCAAAGCCGGATACTTCCTTAGCTGTGCATGCCTTCACATCATGTCACAGAATCCCGCAATTAGATAATTATCTATTTGTAATACTCATCAGACAACTCCTTTCAATACAGCAGGGTGGAAGAAGTGTGTTTCGGAGTGTTTCCCATACATAAATTTGGACCACCACAAATAGATTTGGCGCTAGCTGTTTATCATTGTTAATACAGGTTGTTTTTTTTGTTGTTTTTTGTTTACAGTTGTTTACACACTAAAATGAAATTTCACACAATGAACAGGCAAAACACCTGTCCAGAGTTGCACTTTTTTGCAAAACATTACACACAGCGATTTGCAAAAGTGTACACACATTTTCCACCAAGGGTCACATCCTAAAAATCAAAAGAGGCGTGGGGCCACTGTGATATATATGTATATTTTTATCATTTTATCATATTTTTATCATTTTCGCATGAAAATAAGATACATTTAAAGACAAAGTTTTGTGTTGTTGTTAATTAGTTTGTTATTTGTCAATTCCTATCAATATTTTAGGCCGATACCAATAACCTCCTGCTTCACAAGAGTGATACCGATAACTTTTTATACTTAAGGCACTCTGACAAATATACGTGCGCACCTGCAGGTAAGAACGACTCAAACGAAGTTGGATTTGACACACTGTGCAGTCGTCCCTCGCAATATCACGGTTCGATTATCGCTCCCTCTTGATACAGGGTTTTTTCAGAAATTAATGAATTAATAAAAGATCACTCTTTTGTGGTAGACTACGGTCTATTATTATTCAAAACATAATAAAATACAAGTGATATGTAGTATTCTGGTCACTAGGCGAACGTAATGACACAAAACACTGATACATTACCTTACATTACATGACATCAGCCATGGCATGTCCGACATGATAAAATTAATAAGTTATTCTCCCATTCCGTGTGGAAGTGGTAAGTTTTTGGCTTCTTAAGTTTAGAAAAAATTTATTCGGGGCTAACTGGTTAGCTCACTAACTAGCTCACTAGCTCCCAAGCTAGGCAGCGGCAGTCTCGAGTCCCTGCAGCATAAGAGTTGCAATGTGGTGTAAAAAGTGAATAATAGGAGTGTAAATGTGACTATAGGCGTGTTATTTCATGTCCACAGGCCTCTCATAATGTTAAAACCCATATTTAGAAAGTCACTGACAAGTTTTCTATGCTCTGTCTTTGTGGGCTTCTGAGCGCCGTTGTGGTTATGCCGGCGTTTCGAGTGGCTGGTGGTGTTTGGTGTGTTGAAGGTCGATGTCTTTTTTTCTTTCGTCTTGTTTGCAGAGTATGAGCAAGTTAGCCTGCGAGGTGTCGGAGGCAGTGGGAAGGTCCCACATGATGTACACCATGTTTGTTTACAACACGTGTTTACAGCGCATCATACGTAGGGGAAAGGGAACGCTTGATTTGCGCTCCCCGAACCTACAGCACAGTACGAGAAATATTGCCACATTATCGGTATGACGTCACGCGACGTCATTGCATCACGTCCACTACAAGGAAATTAAAACCACAACTCACAAAGACAGCTTGAAGCCAGCATCCTCAATGTTTAGTTTTTTTAATGGAATGTTTTACTAATTCAAAGTTATTCCCATTTATTATTTTTCAGATTTTACTCATTCCCTCAATACTGCACAAGGTGTCATTATTTGTAGTGTCATTATTTAAACTCCTATTTGCTTCTTGATTTTTTTAAACACCACCCCTTCATCCAGGAAGTGGAAAAAAAAATGTAATGACAAACGTTGGAAAGCGAAATATTGTAAGTGTCAACAAGTCAAAGTTATGGTGTGGATGAATTATCAGTAATAGACATGGGGAAGGTACAGGATTAAATATAAGCTGTGCTTCTTCCTACTCCTTTGAATGTTGACTTGCAAATGTAACCATGTGACATTCCTTCATGAAACTTATATAAAATAAACATACCATACCGTAATTCCTCATATGGGCCAATAATTACGACACCCCTACCAATTACACAAATATACTGTAACTTTATAACTTTATGTACATGTACTATTACTGGTTGGATTTAGAAAAAGTGTAAAAATGCAGACAGCTGACCATTTTTTTCATGCAATAATGTGAACGTTGCTCCGAGCAGATGTTCAGTGAGGTTTTCACAATGGGTTCTGCCAGAGTGGGTCTGAATAGGACTTCTACTTTTCGCAGTGGTCATGAAGATGTACTGTAGATGTACTGTAATGTCTGCCTCTGCATGTGTGGCTGACCTTAATGATGGGTCATACGTGAATAAATCTTATTCATCTTTTCGCCCAAGAAAGTAATCTGTACTTCCCTACTGCCTCCAATATTAGAGTGAGAACATAAATTGATGCTGCTGTGTTTTCTTTATGAAATGGCCACTTTTGAATCATGCTATAATTATCTTCTTTCCAAAGCAGTGTGTTCCCAGATGTCTCCTCCTTATGCTCCTGGAGTGAGTTTCCATCTGGCAGACTCCGACTAACGTTTTCTCTCTCTTTCTTTAGCCACCCCAATGCACCATGTAGTCACTTTCAATATGACTGCATCACTTTCTGTAACTTAACACTTTTTAACACTCAGCATATATAATGCAAATGCCAAACCACTTTGCTCTGAACGCCGTCCATCGCTCTCTTTTCCTCTCCCTGTTCTCTGTCTTTCATTCCTGTAGCTATCTAGCTGTTATGCCCCAGGAGTAGAGGCCTGCTCAATGTGGCAGAGATGATTTGTTTGCTTTGCAATTATTTTCCGTCAGTGGAGACAAATGGATTCATACTGCATAGAAAAACCCACACAGACGGGGCTGGAGCAGTGAATGCAGTGGAACAGACTAATGTGCACTGCCAACAGATAAAGACAAAGATGAGGAACATAGTGCAACTAGGGTGAGGAATGGATAGGTTTGAGAACTGAACACACAAAAAAATAGGACCATGGAACTCTTCTGCATATTCAAACGCGTGGGTTGGAACAATCCATTGATTCACAACATCACTAAGAGAAAAGCGCACCTGTGTGATACACAAACATCAATGACAAGATGTTTATTTGTCCAATTCTTGTGGAACGGTGTGCATCATCCCATCAGCAAAAGCCTTTCTTACATAGTCACATGATTTTGCTCGTCATAAACATCACAAGCTGTGTTAAATACTTTTGCTTGGACTATTGAGCCCTTTTCTAGTTGGTCACAATGCCTCATACATTTGAGAGCTAGGCCAAAAATGCTTGATGCAGTTGTCGATGACGTATATGACTCAAGCCGGCAGCCATAGTTGAACCAACGTCAAGTAGCACTCATACCCAAAGATCATCACTTCGAAACAAATTGACACCATTTAACACAAGACGGCATTGAAACAAATAAAGGGACTGTACTTTTTTTTTTTTTTTTTTAGAATTTTTAAAAACTTTTCTTTTTAGAAGTGACACAAATGTATGATAGGCAATTCCAATGTGGAAGCGCAGAGCAGAGCTACAATGACCTTTTCACAAAGAGCTGGTTCCTACCCATCTTGGAGCCATTGGCATTAAACCTGAATTATAACCTGGGCCTAGTGAGTGGTTATAATATACAGTGATTGGACATGAGTACTACAGTGTATTCATGTAGGTCGCTTATGGTTATTTATATTTGTTGTGTTATGACAGTCTTGGGATTTAGGTTGTGCAATCCACAGGTGTCCAACTCAAGGCCCGGCGCGTCATTTTGGAAAAAAGCAAAGCTATTCTGTCAGGTTCGTCTATTCCTGGACCATTGCTGAAAATAAGTGGCCGCAGTGTTACCGTATATATAACACTAATTGCACAACCATTTTTACGAAAGGCATATGAGGTATTCGAAAGGTATCTGAAAGGTGACCAATGACTAAAAATGACACCACTTTAAAACTGTTACAACCTGTCTGTACAAAATAACACCTTATAGAAGCAATTAGTCTTATGCTTCTACAGGGTCAGGCAAAATGATCTGACACATTTGTAGGTTAAATAAAAGGAAAATAAAGTAAAGAGACAAGAAAGTGTTTTTATTTTCGGAAAGTACATATAATGCCATTCTGTTTCATTATGTTTTAAAAATTAAATCAGTCAAATGGGATCCATTATTGTCCACACACTCAATGCAGATCCAATAGCTCTGGGTTGGTAACCCATAACAAGATGGTGTTTGGATTTGGTACGGGATCATGTCTACCAAGGTTGAAGTGCAAACGGAACGCTCGTTGTGTTGCAGTTGCAGATTCGTTTGTTTCGATTAACGTTTCCACAATGAAAGCGCGATGCTCACCAGTCTAATTCATGGCAGCAACTGAAAAAGAAACGAAAAACAATGGCATTATAAAGAAACAAAGCAAAATGGCATTATATGTACTTTTCGAAAATAATAACATTTTTTTGTTTCTTTACTTTATTTGCCTTTTATTTAACCTACAAATGTGTCAGATCATTTTGCCTGACCCTGTATAAGGTGGTATTTTGAACGTAATAGTTTTAGACTATTGAAAATCTGCTAAAAATTTAAAAGCATGCTATCGAAAACAGAACTGTCCGCCGATTTTTTCCTCGGTACTTGGATATGTGTTAGTCGTAAATAATAAATAAATAATGCATGCGGCGGTCTACACCCTGCAATCATTGCAGCCTTTTTCAAATATGGTGATACATAGCGGTATCACCATATTTCTCTTCTTATATCCAGATCAGATTTTTAGGGCTAAATCCCTAGGTTTTACCCGATTACGCCCCAAGTGTGATAGACACAACTATGACCACAGACTTCAACTGTTTGTGTTGAATTTACAGGCTGTCCACACTAAATGAGATTAACCTTTTCCTCCGAGCTTGTGTCTTCTTGATTTCACTTTTTGCCTTGCCTTCTGTCTCCCTTTTTTTTCCCTCTTTTATGACCCTGTTTCCCCTTTCCAGTGTCTCTGTTGACTATTCCTTGTCCTGTACTCCCCTCCTCCTCCGCCGTGTCACCCTTCCTTCCCTCCTTTTATACGAAGGGCAGGTTCAGGGGTCACCAATTACTGGGAAGAGGGCTGAGAAAGTTGTATGGGCTCTGCCCTCCAGGCTGCCATGTTGCATTACCGTCATGTGGATTTCAGGTACGCAGCAGTCACTAGCTGCCGGCACAGCAGCCCTCACCACAGCCCCAGTACCAGGCTACAGAGACAAGGTTTAAACTCGTCATGCCTCAGTGGCTGGCTGGCTCCATGTCAACCTACCTCTCTTGCTGACCTATTGGGCAGAACTAATACGTAAGTCTAGACTTCTTGGAAACTCAGCTACCAGGACATACAGTACACGTGTGCAGTACGTATGAATATTGCCCGAGTATTTCAGTGCAAACAGGGTACTCTGCTGGACTGTGGTTTGTTTGAGTTAATTCTTTGTAAAAGCCCCAATGGGTCACGTTTGTTGTTGGGCAGTAAATCAGAAATTCATAAATGTTCTGAAAACGTATATGCGCTATATTTTTCCTATACTGTTGGCTTAGTATTCATTTCCAGACAAAATATTGCATTTGCTGTAGCACTGCAGAAGTCTGAGCTTTTGAAAAGTAAAGGCCCTCACTTACCCTAACACCTAACACCGTCAGAGCAGATTTTTTTTTTAGGCTCCAGGCACAGCCCAGCACTGTTCAAGCCGGGGCCAACAGAAGCTGTGCAGCCAGATGGAGTTGAAACGGCTCCTGAATAGAGAATCTCAGAATCTGATTCATTGTGCTCAGCCAAACCCACGGTAATTACAAAAACAGCGCTTGGTTCACTAATAATGGGTGCGTGTCATCTCCAATCCCCAGACCGCCTGTCTGTCCACGCCACAGAGGCAGCAATTACAGGCTTGGACCTTCCACTGGACATGTTCACAGTAAGTGTGCAGGGGAACAGTGGACTGTGTGTGGGGGCGGTAAGTTAAGGAGTGAACAAGTAACTGAAAGAGATGTGTGTGAGAGTGCTGGGAAAGGGAAAGCCGGACCCGCAGCTTATACCCTTTTTAGTGTTAGTTAGCACAGTAAAGATTTTAAATTGCGGGAAAGCTCTCAGGGCACGACGGCTAGTTTGACGCTGATCAGGAATTCATTAAATGCACTTCCACCCTTGCCTGCGGCTACTGTGTCATTCATTACTGCTTGCATTGTAACAATGAGAAAAAGCATGCTGTACACGACACAACTTCAATTTCTTATCAGTATTCATGTGTTAGTTTAACCTCCTCTGCTATTCTATAGTGTGTTTATGTGGTCGTGTGAGTCTCACTCACACGCTGTGAGTCACTTCCTTTACTAAACACTCATGGTTACCCATCCATGATCCTAACAATGACCATCACAAGGATTTACTAAAGCATTGACTGATCTTTCCTGTTATGCTGCTATTGTTTTTATTTGATTTTCTCTAGAGAGGCATGACGGACTGGTGTCATGTCGGACAATAGAACTTAATCGTGGTCTGACCCCACAACTAATTTGGGAGCTTAAGTTCTTTTAGGAAGTGTCAGTCTCACCGGTATGGAGTTTGTTTGCCCCTTGTTCTGCTCATCCCTTAAACCTTAAAACTGCTAAAGGAATTCTTCCTTTCCATCGATGTACTCCATGCATGCATTTCCGAGTTGTTTGATTATTTAATATGTTAAACCATTGAAGTAATTTAAGAACATTTTCAACAATAACGCAGCAGTGTCCACCTTCTTCCACCGAGGCTCACATGCTGAAAAATAAAGGGACGCAAGGGCCACTTTGATATTTTATAGACCATCACATGTAGATAAGCTAATTGTTGTATATACGTTGTGTATATTTCAAGAAAAAAAAAATCGCATCTCAGCTTTGTGATGTAGGTGAAAAAGCATATGAACTTTGGTCTTTGCACTTTTTTTTTTTAAACCATTTTTGCTTTAGTTTTTTTTATGTTGCATTTTCTTTTTGTAATATTCTGAGTTTATTCCCAGAATATTTTGACTTTATTACCATCAAATTGTAACTTTTTCCCAACATTTTGTAAATTACATGTTTAGAATGACATACTCGTTTGTTGTTCTCCACTAGCAGTGCTGGTGTCTTGTCTGTTTGTTATCTACCTGTTGCGTTGCTGTGTGATGGTTGTCGCTTCTTTCTTTTATGACACCGTGAGTCAGACTGTTATGCTGAGTGGTGACCTTCTGCGATTTCCGATGGGTTGACAAGCTCGTTGCGAGTTCTGTTGTAGTTTTTTCCTGCCAAATAAAGAGCTACGCCTCTTCCACACCAACTTGTGAGCGCCACACTATTTTAATTTTTACATATTTTGACTTTTATTCTTGTAAAATTACAGCGTTTTTTTTCCATGTCTGCTTTGTTGTTGTTTTTTTTCTTTTCTTTTTGCTTTCTTTTTGCACATTTTCTTCTCATTATTATGACTTTATTCCCATATTTTGACTTTACTCCCACAACGTATTTTTCCAAAAATTACAACTTTACTTGTTGCTTTGTTTTTTTTCTCATAATGTTACCATTTTAAAAATACATTTTTTTCTGTGATATTTCAACTTTATGCTACTAAAATGACTTATTTTTCATAATATTATGACACTATTCTCATAAAATTATGACTTTTGTTGTTATATTACAACTTTTTTCTCTTAATATTTTTAATAATTGTAGTAATTGTAATTGTAAAATTACTCCTGATTTTTCCATTTTTGCTGTTGTTTGTTTTTTTTTGTTAAATTATATTTTAAAAATGTGTCGCGGGCCAATTAAAAAACAGCCACAAATTGCCCCCAGTCTGCACTTTGGACACCCCTTGTATAAGGGGTCATTAACATGAATTTCGGTGCTCAGAATTTGTTAAGACGGTACCTGCTTTTGATTTAGTTTGAGTTTTTCTGCCATTGAAATGTACCACAACATTTAGTGTCTGGTTGCTAAAAGGGTCAGAGGTTAGGGCAGTGTAGCCGTAAGCAGGAAAAGTACGTGTGAAATTGGACACACCGCGCACCATTTGCGTGTGATTAAGCTGATTTCCGAGGGCAAACTCTGTCTACACCTTTCACAGAAAAAGAGTGGAATTTAAAAATCTAATAGGAAGAAGTCTGAGAAGTTCAAAATGTTTTACATGCATGTTTTTCTCCCCTCACCAGCCATTGCCATTAAGTTACAGACAGAGCCTGCAGCACTTTTTACCAAGGAAGTATTGCTATCACACATGAAAAATCACGATACGCTAGTTTATAGAACGAGGTATAAACATTAAGCGGCACTTTTCTGAAAGTGTATGTTTGAATAAGATCACCTGGGTTGTCTGTTCTATATCCACACAAATAAAAACGCATATTTGGCCTTTCCACACACGTATGTAGGTCTTTGTCTTTAAAGGAAAGCGCATTTTGGGGAATTTTGCATGAACACGTTTTTCTCTTTTATGTGTGTTCTAAAGATATAAAAACAGATTAAAAAACAGCTAAACGCACGTAACGGGACGCATCTATTCTGCCTCTAAAGCCTTCTGAAAAAAAACACCAAAAACGCTCCATTAAAACCACCAGTCAAAAGTTTGGACACATGAGGAAGTGTGTCCAAACTTGACAAATGTGACCTGCATATTAACCAAGCTACAGCGACATTGTTATTATTATTGTTATTAACTTTGTTGCTATGTTACTGCTTTGTTACTATGCACCCAGCCACACCACACCAGCTAGCTACTAGCAGGCTAGCGACTAGCTTCACCACACATTGGCTCACAGCGCGTCAGCGCCGTGCTCACAATGCATCAGGCCACCAGCAAAAGCTAACGCTACATCTTGGCGCTGCTGCTGCGTTTTCATTTTTGACTTTGGAAAAGTTGACGCTGGGTGTAGCGTTCGTTTCGATGTTGCTATGTGAAATCAACGCGCACAGGTAGGACATTCCGGTAGTGCTTAAAATGACCAAAGCACAGCAAAATACGGTAAGTATTACATGTTATCATGAATGTAACTGTTACTGCATGGTTACAGCATGGATATAAAACCATAAAACGGAATGTCGGCGGAATAGGTTGTGGGGTCTTTTGTGACCTCTTGGTTGAGTCGTCACTGCACTCTTGGGGTAATTTTGGTTGGCCGGCCACTCCGAGGAAGGTTCACCACTGTTTCATGTTTTGGCCATTTGTGGATAATGGCTCTCACTGTGGTTCGCTTGAGTCCCAAAACTTTGGAAATGGCTTTAAAACCTTTTCCAGATTGCTAGATCTTAATTGCTTTCTTTCTGGGCGGGTAAACGGGGGGACAATCACTCTTTCACACAGGACCATGTAGGTTTGGATTTTTTTTCTCCCTTAATACTACAAAGTTTCACTTCAAAACTACATTTTGTGTTCAGTTATGTTGTCATTGACTATTATTTCAGTTTGTTTGATGATTTAAATATTTAAATGTGACAAACACGAAAAAATAAGATATCAGGAAGGGGGCAAACACTTTTTCACACTACTGAAAATGTTAGCTGTGTGTAAGTTTCTCAAAAAATTGACACAAATGTCCAGTGTCATTTGGAAATGAGTCCAAATAACATGCTGTGGGTCTAGCTTCAGCTTGGACCACTTCTCTTTCCCTCCTCTCGCTCCCTCCCAGTTCTAACTTCAAGGGGCTTGGTGCTAAAAGGATCGTCGCCATCACTTGTTTTGTAGTCAGACATGTTAACTTTTACTATCCCAGCACACTTTTACACTCACAACACCGTGAAACAGGTGATGGAAAGGTGCACAACAGTTGACAGGCAGCAGCTCACAGTGGTGTGAAGGGAGAAAAAAATAACGCTGAGCAAGGTCTTGGTTTTAGGTCACGCTTTTGTGATGCAAAAGCATGACCTTTTTGAACACAGATTGTTTTGAGAAGCAAAGCGCTTTACTTTTGTGACCCAACCAAATAGCTACGAACTAACTACTTTCTTCAACACCTAAAACTGACCAGAGCTCAGTTCATGGGCTTACTCAACTAAATGCAAATTCTTACAATTTTTCAACTGGTCTAAAAATTTGGATCAGGAGTGTATAAGGCTTTAAGAATATGGCACAATAATAATAAAATAATAACATGGGCTTCAGTTGCGGCGTAATCCAGCTAAAACTCAACTCTGAACCCCCCAGCGTCACATTTATTGCAACATGCTCCAGTTTTATTTTTGTCTTAAATGGCTGATTTTCTCTGATTATATCTACTCTATAGGGTCACATGACAGTCAAGGTGACCATATGAGTGTTATTTCCTGCCTAGAGGGTAGCGATGTTGCGAACGAATCCGCTCTAAGAGCCGGCTCTTTGAAATGAACGACAGGAGTCGGTTTGCGTAGTTGTGAGCCGATTAGTTTTTCCCTTGTCTTTTTTTCTGTTGAAGGCGAATGTCATTGGTCAAGACGTGTGATGGCGTCGCTGAGGGAGGGGCGGGGTTAAACACGCTCCAGTGCTGTTAGAGCCGATTCGTTCGTGAAAAACTTGCATGAAGAGATTTGACCTATTTTGACCTAATTTGCCTATTGAGATGGGTCTTTGTTTTTATAACATAACGTTATATTATAATCCATTTAAATAATAAACATTTGATATCATGTATTTTTTACATTGGTAGTTCATTTTACACAATACACATCATTTGGTGATAAATTCATTTAAGACAAAAAAATAAGAAAAAATCGGAGGATCCACTTGGTAGCCGAAAGAGCTGACTGTTTTTAGAGAGCCGATTCTTTTGGCTCGGCTCACTTTCCATCACTACTAGACGGCGCGAGTAATGTTAAACCAAGTGTATTTAAAAGATTGTACACAGGTTTTCTATGCTCTTAACAACTAAAATATTCAATTCATAAAGAAGGAATTCTACTTTGCAGAGATTCACTTATCACAGCCGAGTTTGGAACCAATTTCCCGCGATAAAAGAGGGATTACTGTACTTTTTAGTGTCATTTATTTATTTATTTTTATTAACTGAAAACATTTGTGCTTCTTGAAGTACATGCATCCCATCCTTCTCCAGGATGAGTTCTAATATTTTGTCGTAAAAGTGATGTATTCCAATGTAACTTGTATGCATGTCCAAAATAAATGGAACCATTTCTTTTACCGAGTCTGATCACCTTCTGGTGATCCTCCATCTTGGAAGTCAAGAGCATAAAAAAAAACAAGAATAATGATGAAGACAATACACAGACTGTAGAAAGTCACGGTGTATAATAAATGTTTCTGCAACATTATATTATTGGCAACATGCAAACACAAACTGGCAGGCGCTGAACGCACCCAGTCAGTACACAGGGGTTGCGCATGTTAGCACGGAGTCTTTTTATTGTTTTAAAAACGCGCACCGACCATCTGTCAAGTTCACATTCACCGGCTTAGATTTATTTTACAGTATGATTGATTAAGCACAAAGACACAATTTCAGGCGGCTGTCTCGGAAAGGGAGACGTCTCAACTTCTCATGGCTCCTTCCAAAGTTGTCTGCCAACTTTCAGCTTAGGATCATCCTGAAAGTGTTCCTGCCCCCCTCGCGTCAAGGAAAGGGGGTCTTGGTTCTCTCCATTTGGCCTAGGGTCACCATGGCAATGGCTACCAGGCTGACCTGTACTGGCTCCATTGGTGTTTTTCCACTTGTAAATACCACCTAGCATCGTAGCATGGCGTCAACTGTATGTGTGACTGTGTGTCATACTTTAAACCCTTGTATCCTATGCTACAATTAATAGTATACAATAGTTAGCATACAGAAACATTTTGGTAAAAATTAATATATTCATTGTACCAAATGTATGTGTGTGCTAGCAAGGGTGTGTGTATTTAGCATGCTAATGTACAAATAATTTACCCTTTTGCACACTAAGCCGAGAAGAGACGCCTTCAGCTTCCATTTCTGCCCTGCAGCAAATGTGCAAATTCAGCAATTTTTACTTAAGTAAATATTAAAAACAATTAGAATTATACAGAAAATAAATTCACATTTTGCGGAAATTTTTTAGTGCTTCTTTTTTTTATTACATCGTATGAACGCTGTTACAGGCCGAGTCTGGCCCTTTAAGAAGAATTGCATTGTGGGAAGTTGAGTGTTTTTCTCTCTCTCTCTTCCTTCTCTTGTCTGTCTGCACCGCTCATTGTTTTCTGTGTCCTGATTGGCTGTAGACCGTTGTTAATCAATCTTCTGCTGCCCTGCCGTGTCTCCTGTGTCTCCTTGCTTGCTGGCTTGTAAATTCCTCTTCGATTCGAAGGAGGAGAACTGCAGCAATATGTTTTAACAAGGATACAAAAACGCCACAGTACAGTGGAAAGGCGGCACGATGAAAAGGCACGATCACATGAGTGAGATACACGTGAGTGACTTAATAATTTCTGGAGTCCTGTAGGTTGAAAATTCAAATTCAAACGAAGGTTTGACCTTCATTGGGAGTGTTTAAAGAAGATAGATTTGTGAGAAAATGCCTGTCTAAGAAAAGTGTATAAACCCATAAAACATAAATAATAATTTGAAAAAAATTAAGTGGGCTACTTCGCAGATTTCACTTACTCCGGGATATTTTGGGAACCTATCCCCCTCAATAAACGAGGGAACACCGTATTCGTTCTTCTCTGCCTCACCTGCCATCACATCACATCACATCACTGGTGTTCGCACTCGGTTGCTCCACTGTGTCCTTGCTGATTTTATTTCTCTAATAATGTACGTAGTAAAAACAAAACAAAACAAACCTGCGTAATAGGAGTGACACACATGACCAACATCTGCTTCATAGTGTCCCAATATAACATTGTATAGTTGTATTTTTTATTTTTATTTTAGCTTTTAGCTTTTTCCTTGTGTATAAAGTGTGCCTGATGATGCTGATTCTAGCAGACCTTGCAGTATTTACAGTCATATTTATTTGCCACGCTGGAATAGTTGTTTTTATTGTCTGTAAAATTGTAATTCATCCATAATCAGAACTACAGTGACGTGGAAGTGGATATGTAACATAGTAGAAGACTCGCAATACAGACACTGAGCGATCAGTGGCCTTGTTCTCTCTAAAGTCATGCTTTGTTTGTCATATTTCCACAGGGGGAGGAAAACAGAAAAACATTTTAAAAGTCAGCAAGGAAGAGAAAGCATGAGGAAAAGCCCTGAAGGCAAATGGCAGGCAACATCAGTGCCGTTAGACGGAGCCACTTAAGCTGTCATGCAAGAGTACGTGAACGCACCAGTGAACGCACACAGTCAGCATCACTGAGCACATTATACAGAGACAGTCATCGTGAAAGTGATGGTTTCACCCAGGCAAACCCTTTTGGTAAAATAATCAAATAACACATTTCTAACAGTAGAATGTAATATTGCATTCATTTTTATTCATCTTCTTGGATCTATAAATGTATTATTTATCAATAAGAGACATTAATTTACTGCATAGCAAACATATATACACAGAGATCGTATTATATTATTATTATTATATTGATGATTGAGAATTCAAAGAAATACATTTTTAATGCAAATGGTGGCACCACCGATTGGTCAGCTTGTGTGATTTTCAAGCAGCTTTTCAAATTAAGCTCTTTGGCCAATGTTTGAGTTTTGGGAAATGTTTCTAAAATAACAGTTATGCTTAAAACAAGTGGTTTCCCCGTTTAGTCGCTGCTTTGATTGTTGCTCGATGGGAGTGTTACTGGAATTATATTTCTTTACTGTGTACAAGCAGAAATTCACTCCAGTACGCGACAGTTTCCAAATGAGTCGACCTCAAAGACAAATCAGACCAAGTGGTGCAAACTCTCCAGAGATATTTGGTTTGTCAGAGTTGATCAGATCCAGAGAGGCATAAGCAGACACTCAGGAGTAACGCGTGGTGGCATTGAGCTGAGCCGTTTGCCTCAGCCTTTTTTTTTTTTTACTGGCTGATGTGTTAGGACTGGGAGAGTGAAGCGGAGAGCGCGTATGGATGGAGATGATGATGGTTGATTTCTCTCACACAAGTCTGTCTCTCTATCCCCTGCCCTCTGTATGTAATGACAATTTCTATTTGATTTCTCAGCCAAAATGTATTATCTGGTAATTGTGTTTGTTTATGCAGGCATGCGTGAACCTCGCTACTTCGAATGAGGGTGCAAACAATATTGCACATATATTTTATCAGTTGTACAGTTGTTGAGGACAGAAGTGAATGGCAGTGACGTGCTGTGAGGTTCATGGCTAGTGAGGCACTGACTCCTTTGACCTTTTTTTTTTAAGTTAATACAGGTCGCTCATTAAGAGGATAACCAAAAAAAAGAAGGCACTAATTCACTTTGGTGAAATAATACAAAAAAATGTTTTCAGATACAGTCATCCCTGGTGTTTTGCGGTTAATTGGTTCCAGACCGCGATAAGTGAATTCCCGCAAAGCAGGATTCAGTATTGATAAATGGAATATTTATAAGTTAGAGCATAGAAAACCTGTTGATGACTTTCTAAATACAACTTGTTACCATAATTATAGCCCTGCAGATGAAATAACACCCTGTAGTCACCTTTACACTCTTACTGTTCTTTGTTTACAACACATTGCTCAACTGTCAACTGATATCCTCACTAGTGTTGCGGGGTTGGGGGGTATCCTGGAGCCTATTCCAGCCGACTTCGGGCGAGAGGCGGGGTACAACCTGGACTGGTGCTGTAGAAAGTCATGATGTGTAATAAATGTTTCTGCAATATTATATTATTGACGACAAACACAAACTAGCAGGCGCCATGAGTAGGGCCCGGGCATCGAGTCTCAAGCATCGATGAGAGCCGGGACTAACATTCCAATTCACCGGCGATTGTTCAAATTTTTAAATTTCGATTACTAGTTCCAATGCCCAGTTCGCCAAGTGGAAGAAAATGAAAAAGAAGCCAGCAGATACAAAGGAAGAAGAAGCGGCTGCAAAGTTTGGCTTAACTTCATAAAAAAAAAAAAGAGCGGTCGGCTCAGTGCATGATATCATGCAAAGGTGGGTGCACGACTAACATGGTTAAACACCTCCAGATTCATGGTGTAGAAATAACAGTGCCCCGTGTTTGACGGGCTGTGTCGGACGTCCTCTAAGCAGTCAGAATCAGGGAAGTCAAACAATGAATTATGTCTGTCTCGTGCCAATGTAACCAACAGTTTTAGGATGCCCACTAATGTGGATGTTTGGTGTAAATAAAGCACGGAGCTATGGCTGCAAAATCCAAATTTATTCATGTACACAGCTTTTTAGCAAAAGCCAAGACACCTTCTCAACCCACCCAACACACTTCAGGCCTTCACAATAAGAGTGATTTGCACTACATCTTGTTTACTTGTGCTAACAAAATAAGGGTGTCATAAAAAATAGCTTACACCGACATTGAGGCAGTAAAATATGCCAGTGCTGGTATGAGAGCGCAAGACGCATGGCTCATAGACAAACCTTTTATAAGTTTGATATTCTGCACCCAGGTTAGTGCATCTTTAAGTGCCTGCAGCATCACACACTCACTAACACGTAAACAACAGCATATGTGACAATGTTTTTTTTATGAGTTTTTAAAAAGTAAACATCTTTTGTGAAAGTGTACTCCTGTGAAAATAGAGTGTGACAAATTTGTCGCAAAGTTGATATAAGTTCATCAAAAAATGAGTTGATATCATTAAAAAATTCATGGGGAAGTTCATCCAAAAATGACTGTGGTTAACCATGCAAGCTTTTTTGACACTGCCTCTTAAAAGCATTGGAATCGAGAATCGTTAGGAAATGGATTTGAAACAAGGAATCTGAACCGGAATCGTTCAAATTCAAAGGATGTCCAAGCCTACACGGCTCGCTACCCATCCAAACCATCCTGGTATCTTGGCGTTGATGTTCTCCTTTGATTTTGGATCAACATTTGCAATAAAAGTGACTGTTGTAAAATTAGATTAGATTATATTCAACTCCAGAATCCTACCCTTCTCTCTTCAATATGCCTTACAAATTTATGGAACATATATTAAATTCTAAAATAAATAGGTACTCATCACTAATCAATAATAAAATGTAAGATGATCGATGAACAGATGGAATCAGAGTCATGTCATTCATACATTTCATAGCAACTGTGGAAACAATGGCAAAGGTTTTACGAGCTGCTTTTATCCCCAAAGACGGAGCTTTTGGAAGCTGAGCTTTCTGGCTTGTGTCTTTTATTTCTTTAAATTGTATTTAGCAACTAAAGATGGTATTGTCTTACGCTCCCTTACATCATCGGCAGACACATGTGCTACTTAAAGGCACATAATATTCCTGCTCTGTCTAAACGAGTGTTGTTTTGAAACATAATGCATGTATATAAGTTAATTTAAGATGCCACTATATTGACAGTGTGCAACCAGTCTGCTGATGCCTCTATCACAGGCTTCTGATTGGCCGAAATCCGCATTGGAAGCGGAAACAAGTGGGCAGATTTTTTTTAAAAGCTGTGTGTGTGTGTACATGGACATCTTTTCAACCCCGGAGGTAGGAAAATAGAAATGTTTCTATCTGTGCGGATTTAAGTTTTCCATTAGCCTTTAGATTATGCAGCTTGACATTGCAAATGTGATGTTTTGATTCACTTTGCCTTACTGACAAATGCCAACACACTGAAAGAATCATAAAAGGGAGACGGCTCGCAGCACTCGACGTCACAGGAATCCATGATTACGTTGATATGTCACCAGTCCAGCTTGCAGAGCCAAAAGGTTATGTTGGCATTTTTATTCAGGATTCTGGCTACTTTTTATATGCTGAGAAACTGCATCAAGGTCATTCTGTAATGTGAGCATTTATGCCCAAGGCAAGCAGCAACACCTTTCAGTCTTGTTTCCTTGATCCTCCAAACTAGTTCAATCTAAATCCTATGCGTATGACCCTCCTAATCTAGTGTTAGAAGTGAAGTGTTAGTTTAGTGCATTGAATTCAATACATTGAATTGATAAATTGGCTTAAGCCATTCGCACTGGAAATACAGAGGTGTGCTTAGAAAATTGAGCATAAGTGTAGTTTTTACTACCCGAAAAATGCAACTACGGCCTGACAACAAAGCTAATATTAGCTTAGCATTAGCAAACAGGGGGCTTAATCGGGCTGCTGGGCTGTCAGAACATATAACCACATGCTTCCAAGGGTTCTTTTGGAGTTATAATCCTGGGTCTCGGCAGGCGATGACCTCATGGACTGGACTGGTGCCTGTGGGGGGATTGGGCAAACTGTGTGAGTCTAGCAGGCCACTCACTGAGATTGGTGTGTGTGATTGTTTCTATTGAGATGTATAACACTGTGAGACCGCTGACTGACCAGTTGAACTTTCCAAGCATACTCCGTAATACAAT
Source organism: Dunckerocampus dactyliophorus (assembly GCF_027744805.1). Taxonomy (NCBI): domain Eukaryota; kingdom Metazoa; phylum Chordata; class Actinopteri; order Syngnathiformes; family Syngnathidae; genus Dunckerocampus; species Dunckerocampus dactyliophorus. The sequence goes on along the minus strand of NC_072824.1, from coordinate 25,191,640 downwards.
TCCAGCTGTTTTGTTTCAACATTTTTGTAGTAAACATCTAGTAGAAACTGTGTGAGGCCCCAGTATATGAGGGCAATGATATTTCAATTGTATTCATGCCACATCTAATTAATAGTGTGAATCATTTTCCCTTCAGGCCACAGGATAATTGAAAAGGTTAACCCGTCACTTTTCTCTTGAGTTAGACATTAGTGACTGGCAATATGGCACAATCTATTGCATCATTGGCCAAAAGGCCAGCTTGTACAAAGGAATTTATTTGACATCGGGCAGACGGGGCTCTACCCATACACAGCACTGGCTATTTTAGGAGGCTTTCAGGAGCATAATCATTTATTTAAACCAATGGAAAATATTATATACACAAATTCTCTTGAAATGTGTCAGGGAAAATATGAAACAAAGTATGCGGCCAGGTTTTCTCTTGACTCATCAGTATTTTGACAGTGTAGACCACCCCTTCACTGGAGCCAAAAGTGATGAGGGGGTTTTAGGGTTAAAATAACGACACATCTTCACACAAACCACTTTGGAAATTGTCAGTTGACCGAGTCAAATGAAGTGCAAACACTAATGGGAGTCTGTCAGTGCAGGGGTCTGTCAAAAGCTCAAGCCAGCCACGAGTATCATCAACTACTGTAGATCAGGGGTGTCATACTTGCTTTTATCACGGGCCGCATGCAAGTTATGGTTACCTTCAAAGGCCTTGTTGTAACTGTGACACCTCATAAATGTATGGGTAATAATGAATAATATTGACATAAAATGAAGGAGAAATGCCATTGTCAGCTCTTTACTGTCATTTTTTGCCAAAATGAAAATAGCCGATGCATTTCACAACCTATGCTACAATACAAGTGGACGCGCTATTCGACGTCGTGCTTCTTTGTCTTTGAATACATAGTTTGTACATTGAGCTTATAGAGTTATATGCATTATTTCACGACTTTTGTGGGACACATAAAATGGAGGGCCATAAGTCTGACATAGGGCCGCACGGTGGCCGAGTGGTTAGCGGTGGCCATACAGACAGGAGATCAGGAAGTCTCCTGAGTGGAATCTCGCTTGGGCATCTCTGTGTGGAGTTTGAATTTTCTCCCCGTGCGTGGGTTTTCTCTGGGTACTCCGTTGACACATCTCGGTGTTAATCACTGCCACTCTGGAACAGTCTGGCGCTGTCAAACACAATCCACACCCTTGCTGTTTGTTCTTAAACCTGATTGGACGTTAATAGATGCGTTGCAGTCAAAGAAGCAGATTCTGTGGGAAAATTTGTTGTCTCGCTGGAAATGACATAACAATGTGAGTGAGTTGTCTAAGTCCAAGTTGAGTTGCAAGTCTATGATGATATTGTCAAATTGAGTCTGAAGTCATCAAATATGCGACTCGAGTCCAAGTCACATGACTCGAGTCCACACCTCTGGTATGTAGTGTGACGGGTCCCCTTGTGGGAAGGGCGTGAGAGGCAGGGAGTAATTTCAATGTTACTGCAGACCTGCCAACATGTACTAATGTATCGTACTACACTTGGATTAGATTGTATGTTTGACAGCTCTCCATTTTGTTGCATTTTCCTGGTTTCAGTTTCGATTTCAGTCTGTATAGTACTGATAAATAAATAGATATTATCCGTTTCTCAATAGTAGGGACCGTGAAAACATTTTTCTCCCCTAGATTGGGCATGACAGAAAATATTTGAGAACCGCTTCCTTAGAGCAAGAGGGTGTACACTGTGGTGGTTCTAGCTATGGGCCACATGGGATATTGCCCAAGGCGGCATTCTTACGGCGGCCATTGCGACAGTGGCCAAGTGCAAAACACGTTAACAAAAAGCAAACCAAATTACAATTACACAAGGCAGAAAGGGAATGTACCATGTATGTTTAAGAATGAACCTAGCCAGAAATACCGCGAGAGCAGCAGGTTAGAAATCCACAATGTATTTGTGGCACGCTGTAAAATAGTTGTTATTTTTGTATAACAAATGACTGTTACCACTGCGGTTCATAATGCTGTTGTGCACACAGCCTTCAGAATTGTTTGGCCTGATCAGTTGCCTAATCAACGACCGCATGTTCTTCTGGATACAGAATATATTATTACGTCAGATTCACCACCATATGTTGGTGGTGATGTCTTTTATTTTCTGGCAACCCCTGTGCCTGTTGTACAGCGATACTACAGTGTGAGATGACCATTTTGATTGAACAGTTCAAGAATGGTATTTGACACATTACACATGAGCCGCTTTTCAGCATGGCCAAATGCTGCGTAAAAAATCTGCTCATTGATTTCAACCATCCGTTTTAGGCAATGACACACCGAGCAATCTTTCAGCATCTAGTCAGTTCTACTGACCCTTGAAAGTTATAGGACTAAAGCTTCCTGGTAGATATTACCCACACTGCTTTGCATTCCATGCCTGATATGAATTTGAGAAAAATGCATAGGGTAGCTGAGGTCAAACTTCAAATAAGGAAAATTAGTTACTTTTCAGAACTCTGTCATACTTATCAATGGTTCTAAAAACTTTCATTTATTATTCTATGTCACACTGATATTAAAGGGTTACTTGGAAAGTATGAGCTCTACCAGGCCTAATTTTTACTGCTCATGTTGAGGTTTTTTTTTACACACAATTAGCAGGTAATTAAACTCACGAAGCAAAACACCTGTCCAGAGTTGCACAACAGTAATCATAGACACATTCATCTTGACACGTTTTGCAATACATTACAAACAGTGATTTACAAAACTCACGCATGCATTTTCACGCCTTAGACCCAGATAAGGCTTGTGAGGTTACTTCGTTCTCATTACAAAACCACGGCTTGCCAATGACCACACTAATGAACTAACGGGATCTAATGAACTCAACCCAGGCAATACTAGAACCAAAAATGTTTAAGTTTCTGAATAAATCAGTTGCTGTTGTGAATTCAGTTTTGTACAGCACGTAAGAAAAAACTAAGCAAAGTACACCAACCACCACATATGGTGGAACAGCAACCAAAAAATAGAGATTTGTATGAAAAAGAGTGTTTATGTGTGTGTGCTTTTGCGTGTGTGTGTGTGTGTGTGTCTTGATGAAAGCGAGCTAGTTGGGTGTGTATTTAGGGTCCATCTCTCCTCTGGGCTGGATTTAGTCACAATACTTGATCCACATCACATGCTATATTTTCTCTTGCCAAACATCGAGGAAAGAACCGACTTGCGTGGCATATCCAACCTTGGATAGAGGCAGGATCAGTGTCACCACATGCTTCCGCCATTACCTGGAGAAGTGGCAGGCAGGCATAGGGACGCCATGTTGAAAAGAATTCCTCAATTGGGTTTAGGAAAGGTGAATATGGAGCCAATTTTACAACAGAGAAACCAATTTTGGACCAACTGAGAGTGATGAAAGCTTTCATTATCCCATATAACCATATATCTTGCCTGGTCTGGATTGTCTTCATTTGGAGCAAGAATTCCCTGAAGAGTATCCAGAAATGTCAGGATATGTGCAGTTTTATAGGGGCCAAGTGTTGCATGGTGGTGCAGAACACCATGGTGCCAGTGTCAGGCAGTGTTTGGTTGGTGTTCACTCAAGCAATTATTGCTTTATTGCACATGTGAGGGCAGAGTCTGAGGCATTGATGGCATTTTGATTGGTTGTGTTAGAAATAGGAAATCAAGTGACTGATAGATTTTTGTGTGTTAGAAGAGAATTGTGTGTATTGATATGCAAAAAGTTAAAAGCTAAATTGAAAACTGTGTCAAGGCTGAGAAGGGTTTGTCAATATCATTTTGCCATCTAAATTATCCCTGACATAATAATGTCTGGCAAAAAAGTCTAGCACATGCTATTTTCTAAAATTTGAATAAGTATGTGTGTCTGTTTTGCCTGAAGTGTATATGTTTTGACGTAAATGTAAATGTTTTGACAGAAGTGTGTCATTTTGCAAACAATCCAGGAATTATGCAACTTGAATGTGGTGTTTGGATAATTGTGCGAATATTTTTAGAAAAGCAGCGGCGTTGTAAACTATTGAAATAAACTAAGTCACAGCAACACCCATATTCATTTCCAAGGATGTCTGACATAAGATGTCTTCCTGAGGTCAAAGGCAAAATTGTCAGAGCAAAAGCTTCAACTGAACTAGCTCAAGGGAGTTGGGGTTGAAAATATATATCTCGGGTCAGTTTTCTGATTTAACATAGAATTTCCTTCTCACTTGCTAACATGCCCTGTGGATGTGTGTGTGTGTGCATGTGTGTGCATGTGTGTGTGTGTGTGTGTCCATCCTCTCCATGAGAACCGACCCTCTGGCCTTCCAGCTGAGTTCACAGATCCAAAGTCGAGTTAATCTGGTTTTACCTTTAGCCCCAAAAACAACAGAGAATTAATCCAGAAACAACTGAACTCAACCATGAAACCACACTTGAGGTCAGGGAGAACAATAGTTAGAGACCACGAGAGAACACGGGGACATTGAACTAATGGTCAAAAGTTATGTGACTTTTGTTAATAGTTTGATCGTTCTAGTATTCTCATACTTGTATTCACATGATTTCATCATTAAAATATATGTGACAGCTACTGCATAAATGTGATTTACAATCATTCATTACACATGGACTTGTGCAGTCTATCAACAAATAATTACACAATTGTTGTGGGCAGTAAGTCGAGGAGCAACAGTGATGTTTGAAACCAAATGGTGTCAGTTTAGCCTTCCGTCCGCAGTCTGGGAGTTATATAAGGATTCTCAGGACACTAAGAGACAGGAGGGAGGTAGACCACGCTACAAACGGATAAATAAATGAGTTAAGTGGAGAGGAGGGAATTTGTGCTGTCATCCCCCCTCCCTTTGGACAGACGAGTGTATGCAATAAGTGCTCTCCCCTTTCACCTTTCGCTTCAGTGCGTCTCCGCTCATCTCCCAATAGAAATTGCTCCGTGGCATTAAATATGTAAAATTAGCATTTTATGTAGAACACATTTCTGTGTCGTGCGCTGCTTCAGCCTCCCCCTCTGCTTGCCGCCCAGCCCTGAGCGCAAAAGCCACACAAACTCATGCATGCATATGATATGCATTTGGTCATCTCCATGGTAACATTAGTGGGGCAGGGAAGAGGGCTCAAAGATAGAAAGATGAAAAGGTGTAGTCATTGAAAGAGACCTGAGGTTCAGGACTTACTCATTCTCCTTCCTTCTCACACTCACACACACTCCGTCCATGGCCTCGCTACTGACTCCCATCTACTGTAAGTGAATTCCTGGAGAGGGATGTTTTGCAACATCCAGTTCAGTTTTGGTCAATACCCATGCTGATACGTTGGCGTCTCAGAGTGGTAATATACAGACACATACAGGACAATCCATGAACTTTTGCCTTCACAATTCAGAGTCAAAAGGGCTATCAAGGGAAATGGTAAGAGGCGTCCATGGAGACAACTGGCCTTTGGTAGCCTGACATTCACCACCTCTAATACCGCAACACCTTTTCCACCATTGACTTTCTACTGATTACGATTATGGGAATAATAGTGCCTAGGGGTCACACAGAATGAACCAATATTTTAGAACTTTTAGACTCCATTTATTCATTTGTTTTTCCATTGAAGTACAAGAGTGTAAAACTAAATGTTTGCAATTTTGTGTAGTATGCCAAGTTTACCCGGAAGTAGTTTTCCGTGGAGACTTGGATGTGCGGTACAAACACAGAAGAAGACAGAGGAGTATCAGGAGAAGTAAGAATAAAGACAATGGCAAGTTTGAAGGTTTTTGCCGACATAATTACACGCTGTTTGGAAAGCTGCAAAACACACGCCGAATTACATAATAAAATTACTCATGAGCGTCACTGCTCCTCCCCCTCCAAACCCTTTCCAGGTAAACTCAGTGTCTCGAAAAGAATCGGATATATCCAGTTTATATCCAGATAGTTTTTAGAACTTTTACGCTGAGATTATTGGCCAGTAATTAAATGTATTACATACCATCTTGACTTTGTTTGGGTTCAGTTTTTTGTTAAGTCATGTCTTCTGGCCAGAATTTGATGACGACAAAAACAGCAAGGCTGGATGACTGCATTTAGGTGTAAAGACACTTTGTGGGCATTGTGGGTTTTCAAGCCATAAAACAATACAAAAATACATTCATATGTGCTATTTTGCTGGTTAGTCCATGTCCAGAGTTATAAAACGGTGCCGGGTCTATGTTGTTTTTTTGTCTTTGGAAAAAGTTTAAAGGTTTCTCGTTTTAACCACCGCTAGCAGCCAATGATCTGCTAGCGGTGGTTAAAACGTGATGAGAGAACTCATTCAGAAAAAACGTGATCATAAATAAATGAATCACACGATAAATGAAAATGAACTCAATAATTTTGCCAGCCTCCATACATTACAATTTGCATGCGTGTCTGTTTTCCTCATCTCTTGTCTCCAAACAGGTAGGAAGTGAGTTCACTCTGTGCGTTGGTTCACCACCTACACACTTCATAGAGCAACAGCGTTCCACAGACAACACCGTTCCATTCAACAACGACGAACACAGAGAGACCTCTTGTCAGTCATACAGTTGCTTTGTCTCTATGGAGGGAGGTGGAACTGTTAGCATACACACACAGCAAAAGAGTGGAGCTTCATGAGGAGCGATGCAAGGTGACGTGGTAGCAGTTAGGAGGGAAAAAGATGCCTGCAAGGCCAAATGGCACAGCCCTCGTGTGGGAATACTAATCATAAGCAAGGTGAGCCCATCAACACGAATGAGCCAGTATGATGAATTTTTTTCAAAAGTGGTAGCAACATAAAAGGCAACAAAGCGAACTTGCCTACCTCAAAAATATCCACCAGACCCATTTTTCTCATCTGGGAAACAAACTAAACATTGAGATGCAGAGCAAAGGAAATACAAACGGACCAGCGCGACATTGAGTGCATTGACAGAAAGTCATTGCAATGCAGTTAAAAAGAATGCATTTCAAGAAATGCTACAAACATTAGACAGTCCAAATTGCCTTTGAGAAAATAAATGTCACAAACAGCAATTCCACAACTTCACAGAGTGGAAAATGACATATTAAAGGAAATATTGCATTATTATGCTATATTATTATTACTTATTATTATATATTGTCATTATACAGTATATAACATTGGTGGTTTATTTGGTCTCAAAAAATGTTGACAATAATGCTCAGCGTCAGTTTGTGGTACAATAAACATTTAAAAACGCAGCTGCATTGTTTTGCGAGGCGGTTAAATTAAGAAGTGTTTGTCCAGTCATATTTTTTTATTGTACTTTTTCTTAAAATTAACGTTAAAATCTTGCCTCGTCTCGTTCTCGCGGACTCTTGTGCATCGTCTCATCTGGTGAGTTGGCTGTCTCGTGACACCCATATTCTCTATCACCTGAATTCCGTTCACTTTGTATTGCTTTAGCTAAATAAAAAAACATCTCTAAATAAAGATGCCAGAAAAGCGAGACAATGCAAAGAGTCATCATGTAACTAATATGGGGTAATTTGTGAAATGATGAACCATGGAGCAAATTCTGCAACATATGAATCTTTATGAAGAATTTGGCCTATGATCATATATTATAATATAGTCAGGAGTCGTGTTTTGATTCTAACAGGCACATTATAAGCAAACGTCCTCATGCGTCATCCATAGTAGATGTATGGTAAGTCCTAAGAGTAGAAAGGAGTCCAGTGGTGAATAGTGGGTGTGAAGTCATTTTGTGTGCATACTCTATTGTGTGTCCCACCAGGCACACACTTACCATATGTTTCTGTTTTATGCTGTTTGAGTGTGTGTGATGGCCTCCAGCTCGCCTCTCTTGTCTCGGCCTGTATGGGAACCAGCCGCAGAGGACAAGATTATTACAGGCCTGATTCATTAGATGTCTGTCTTGCTCACTTTGGTTCATCAGTCAGACACAACAAGGACGAACAGTAGATATTGTATAGAAAATACTCAGTATGCCAATCCTCTCTGGTTACTTTTGCTATTGCTTCATATGTTTTTTTTTCTTTACTGTTGCTCCCTTTAAAAATCATCCAGTATTTAAAATAGTCCAACTTTCAGCCTAGCGGCAAACAGTCCTCAACTTTTGGCAGCCCTTTCCGTCCTGAGCACCCATATAATCAATCATAACCGGGGCATACAAATTCATCAGCCTGGATCCATTTTGCCGTAGTTAAGAGATCAAAAGGTTGTGAGTTGACTATAGGAAGTCCAGGTACTAACCCAGCCTAATTTATCTAACATGGGAGAGATTTAGCCCCCAAAGGAGATGGGGACATGGTTTTTCTCCATCAGGTCGAATATCCTCGATGGGCCTTGAGGGCTCTTAGTATTGCCACAGCATATCCTGTACACCATTTAACATTCCATTGATCAGATTAATTGCACTTGTGTGTGTCCTGTTTGTGGAAGCCTGCGAAAATACATGCTTGAATTAACTAATGTATAAAATACGGTACATTAAGTATTAAGTAGGTATTGTTACCTCCACCAAGGTCTTGTCTGTTTATTTGTTAGTGTATTTATTTATTATTAGTGGGTAGCTTCTTCTCGGTTTTTCATAAATGGGCTTTTTGGACAATAGGCAAGTAATAAAACCGTACATTAAAAACATATAACAATAAGCATATACATATAGTACTGTAATATATACATGGAAGCTTGTTTTTTGTCATTAATTTGTTCCAAAAGGTTAGGCAAAAAAAAACATTTTTTAAAGAATATTTACAGTTTTAAATTAAAACAATGAGAAAACAGTGAGAAATAATTGTAAATGACGCATGGATGGAACTTATTGTTGATGCGGACATCCCACACATCATGGCCAGCCACGGCTCTTTGTTACGACGACAGCCGGCGGCACAGTGTAGCTCCCCACAAAGTCACACAGTCTGACGCTCTTTTATAACTTTATTCTGACCTGAACACATCAACAGCAGTGCAATTCCAAAACCATATACACTAGGTCCCCAACTTACGAACACCCGACTAGCGAACACTCGCGGATACGAACACAAGCCGACTGGTCTATATTTTATTTTTATTTTGCCTTGTAGTCAGTCGCTCAGTCAGTATTTATACTGCTACTGTACATGCTTGACCAGTAGAGGGCACTGTGACACTGCTAATGCAGCCTTAGAGCTAATGAGACCAACAGAGGAAGAGTTAGACGCTGGGGAGATACAGTGTAAAGCTAAATGGAAAGCTAAATTGTACAACCCGGACAGAGCGTGTGATTAAAGTTTATGAAGAGTTAATAGGCCTGCTTAATTCTACACCACCCATAGAACACTACCTCTTTTAGAAGAGTCTAACGACGACGACTTGTCCTTTTTTTCAATATCTCCTCCTCCAACTCCTCCACAACAACGTATCTTCGGCGACTCCTCTTCAAAGGTAAATAACATTTATGATTACGTATTATTATATGACTTTTATTATTGTTTTTTTCATTAATTATCCTTGTTTAATATTACTACTGCATCCAAATCCATATTTACATACATACGTATATACTGTATATGTATACACGTACATGTAGTACCCATATCATTGGTAATATTACCTTTTCCCCTACTGAAGAACGATTCAACATAAGAACGGTCGTCTGCAACCAATTGTGTTCGTTAGTTGGGGACTTAGTGTATGTATCTCCAACTCCAAACAAACACGTCTCTAGTCCATTCGTCATTGCAACAACATTTTCTCATTGTCACTCGACAAACCACCTGATGCATTCATGGACACTACGAACATCACAACAATGTCTTTATCATGCGTTTATGTGTCGTCTAAATAAACAGAAATGCAAAGAAAAACAATAAGTGGATATTATTATCGCTCATTTTGTAACTCTTAATGCGGAAGTACAATTTGCTGCATTTAAGTATGCTCGGAAATCCCAGAAAATTCACTCAAAACATGAAATTATCTTAAACGATGTGGTGTCTTTGAAGGCAACTCCTCATAGCTCATAATAACACAGTTAAAGTTTGATTCAAATATTCTGCTATTAAAGGACCCAATATTAGGTAAATAGATTTTCACACATGTGTGCCATCTCTTATTTTGATTTCAATTTTCAGTTAATTTGGCGCTAATACATACAAATGTATATAATCCTGCCATGTCATTTATCTTTCTTTCAACCATATCCAGTAAAAATGGGCATATTTCAGACATAGTGTGACATGGTGATTAATCATGATTAATTAATTTGCAAACCGTGATTAATCTGATTAAACATTTTGGCTGGCGACCAGTCCAGGGTGTACCCCACCTGTCGCCCAAGTCAGCTGGGATAGGCTCCAGCATACCCCTGTGGCCCTAATGAGGAGAAGCGGTATAGAAAATGGATGGATGGATTAATCTGATTAAAAATTGTAATCATTTGACAGCCCTAGTATAAACATGTATAAACATAAAGATATGTTTATACAAAATCACTAAGAATTGATCATACATAAAATGTAATGTCATAATTTGTGCTTATATGGGATTTCATTATGGTGTCATCATGGATCCAGGTTTAAACTAATTTATTATTTTTTTTAGCTATTTACGTCCAAAATATTAGCTTTTCATTTCATGATTTAGTGTCTTTACATGTCGGGGTAGCTCTGTCAGTGCTTATCTTCCTTTGGGAGTGTTGGTTGTAATTTTTAGACCAATTATGTCTATGTTTATATTGGTTGAATTAAAGCCTCATTTAATATTCTGTCAGACTGATAAATGGTGTGTAAACTTTTTCCTGTGAAATGTGGGTTATTTTGTAAACGTTCCAGTGGGAACTGGAATCTGTGCCTACACTGTATTTGCGCCAAACCTCATAGTGTCAGCATCTTGCTTTCAGTATTTTCCCCGCAATTTTGTCCAGTTTTTAAAACCTTTTATTGAATTTGTCAGTTTGTGGGTCTCTGAACTTTCTCTTCTTGCACGCACGTACACCCATTCACATACACATACTTAGTTCCCCTGTAATTATGAATAATTGTGACCACGGAATTGTGTGTATGTGTGTGTGAATTCCCCTGGTTCTCCTCACTGCTTGAGGGGGAAGTCACCTTTCTGCACTGGTTTCAAGTGTGTTCAAGTTCTCACACACTCACTCTTCACGCTACATGTTTAATGAAAGGGCAACGTTCAGGAAGTGGCACTGCTTTGAAGACAGCAATTCATGTTTCCAAGTGTGCAGCACTTATTGGAGGTCAGACTCGGGGTCTATTAGTCTTTTCGTATTCATTACGGAGGGCAAGAGGCAAAAGATCCCGGGAACAACAATCCCTGCTTCGCTACGGTGACCTCTGGACTCAGGATGTTTTTCTATTGGTTTTTGGTGGTTAACTTTTCAGATCTTGAAAGACAGTTCAATCGTTTGGATACAGTTTTTTGCTTCACAGCGAGGGCAAACCATGATTGGGTAGAGTAATTACTGAAAATGTCCATCCTTGTATGAAAGCAACTAGAAAGAGCCAGGGGCAACAGCCAAGAACATTTCAGAGATGGTGGTAAAAAAATGATGTTGATGAAGATCCAGACATCGAGAGCATTTGAATTAGTTGCCTGAGTTTTAATGCCAGCATTTTTTTTTCCTCACTGTACTTTTTGTGACTGTAAGCATCTTTGAGGCTGCCCAAGAGTACACTTGCCTTGCAGTATTGTATGTATGTGGCGCTTGGTACAGTTATGATATACTCCTCCGCCTCTGTTACATGCTGGGAACATGCCAAAACACATAATAGTCAATTTGACAAAGTCATAGAAACTAGTGAGGCTCTACATAGAGCAGATCAAACAAACACATTGTGAGCCCCCTCAGGGATGATATTCTACACCACAGGCCGAAGCGCATATCTTCACTGATGTTGTATTACCTTCAAATCTATGTGCTGCACGCTACCTGGAGTGTGTATGCGTGTGTGTTAAGCAGACATGTCAGATTAGACTAAGGTGATTGGTCCACTCAGACCCAGCCTGTGGCCCCGTGGGGGTATCCCAGTGTCCTGCTATCCCGGTGTGGGAAAGTAGAGTGTTGGATGGGGTATCCCATAGCGCCTGCCTGGCTCCTGGGCAGCAGACAGCTAAATCAGTCACAGATTGGATTATGAACGCTAAGTAATGTATACATCTTTCTTCGATTGCACACACACAACCAGGCGTGAACGTGTCAGGGCTATTTATATGATTTAATATGACTCCCATTACATGCAGACAAAATACACACAGCGGTAGATTTTGATCCGCATAATCTTTCCTTTTATTATTTTTCTTTGGACTGTTGTTGTCTTTCTCCTTTCTCTTGTATTTATGCAGTTTGTCTTTATTCATCTTTTTGTCTCTATGTTTCTCCATTTTCTTCCTCTTTTCCCCTCAGGTCATAGCCACATACTTTCAAAGTGTCAATCTTCATCTGAAATCTATTGCAAATCAGCGAACAGTGGACGTGAAACACAGGCAGCCTCTCTTCTGGTGGCTATTTGTTGTAGATTTAATCCAAAATAATCGATGGAACACCTGGTAGAGCATGTGTGAAACATGTCACATAATACCTTTATTTTTCATTATTTGTGAGTTCTGTGTAGCTCGGAGCAGTAGAGGTAGAATCAAGAAAGCAGGGCACAAGGTATGACTTGTTTTTCTTTTGTGTGCGTGGCTGCTTTGTTAAATCGCATTATTAGCTTTATTGTACATAAAAGGTAAATAAATACATTTGAGAAAACCTTTTCAACTTTGCCGATTTTTGATACTTTTCCAAATTTATGTATTAATTTTCACATAAGGTGACTCCTGATACAGGTCACTTTTTAAACTTTTTTCTAACATTGTTAGTTTTATAGATAGAACATCAAATGACATTTAATTTTGCGCTTATAAAGCAAGTTAGAAGCTTACTCTTCAGCATAATACGTTTTAGTTACATTAAAAAAAACAACTTCTGAGGTAAATCAGAAGTCGTCACTCAACTGGAGGCATTTCTAAAATAATCATCCATTATGTGGTCAATTATCTCTTCTCAGGATTATTTGGTCTGTCATCAGCATCTCTATAAGTAGTTGTGAGCTCATGATTTTAGAGTAATTAATATGTGTGCGTATGTGCGTTTCAGTGTGCCTCATGGCATAGGCATGGCTTTATAATGTCCTGTCTGATCCTCTATGGCGGGTTTTGAACTTCCGTCCAAGTCACCGAGGACTGATAAGATGAGTGTAGTTGAAGTCTCTCATCACCCTGGATGAAACATTCCTTCCTAATAGTTTGGATCAACCTCACAGGCTTCTCAAAAGACCAAATAACACCAATATATGAATAAAAGGCCAATACAACTGCAGTAAACAAAAATGAAAATCACGTTTGTGCTGTGCATTTTCAGAGAAAAAATTAATTATTACTTTTATTCCTTAATTTTCCTCAAAGGATATACATGGTATGTTACTCTTTGTTAGGAAAGAGGACTTTATTGCAACTGAATTATTGACAGTCACTGCACTCAACATTAGGTATGTACAATCTAAAGGGTCTCATCAAATCAGGAGGTGGTTAGTAGGTTCTAACTGAAATATTTTTAATGTGCTTGTATTTTGCAATGGTCAAGAAGATGTTTTTTTACTTGATTAAGCGATTTGAAAAGGGCAAAATCAAACCACTCAACTAGACTTTGCGGAGGGGTGAGACATGTAGACAGTATTTTGGTGTGGATCCGCATAAAGGTGCATACTCAGGATTTTTATTGTCAAATTCTGAGATAGAGCTTTTTTTAAATTGACATTTTACTTAATTTTCTCAGTAAATAATATATTAAAAATAGTGGCAAATTCAGGCATATGCAAGAGTTTCGTAGCCATGAAGGTTTATACTCACTTAACCTTAACCTCACTTTACTGAGTGCCATTCTTGTTATATATATATATATATATATATTTTATTATGTTAGTTTAAAAAAAAGCATTTTTGGTAATTCTCATTGAAATGTTTCGTCTACAAGTTGATCTTAAGACAATTCCCATTCAGTATTCAATGAACACTTTTGCTGTCTTTTGTTTGTCAAACCACAATGTGGTACTTCATTGTAATAGAGCTGCAACAATTAATCGATTAATCAATGATTAATTGATTAGCCAATTAATCTACAAGTTTTTTTGGTGATTGATTGTTTTTCATTCAAAAATCTTCTGATTTCAGCCTCTCAAATGTTAATATTTCTAAACTTTCTAGTCAACCATGAAAGCTACCCCTTATGTTTGTGTTTCAGCCAAAATAAGATATTCACACACATCAGCTTTGACTCTAGAAAACAGTGGTCAACATTTTTGCCTCTTTTCTGATATACTGTATATAAACCACTGTTTGTGTTTGGTTCATATTGATTTGGTTTGTCTCGGGCCAAAACGATTACTCGATTAATGAAAACTACAAGCTTCAGATTAATCAACAAAGAATATAATTGTTAGTTAGTTAGTTAATCTTGTTACTTTGTAGTCTCTGTCCATGGCAACTTGACCCATAAAACTGCCAATTTAGGAGAAGGCCAAACCTGTTCTGTGCGTCATTAACAGGATTTAATCAAAGCTCAATCAAAAAAAGCTACCTTTCTACATGAGTCTAGCCGGAGAAGAAATATGTCCAATAGAGGGATTCTTGTCTCTGTCTGCTGACAGACAACCAGAGAGAGGGCTTTGTTTCTTATCTTCATCTGCCCTCCTGTCAAATTAACCTGCACTTGATGGAGAGACAAGGAACATCTCCTTTACTTTCGACAACTAACTTTTGTAGTCGTAACAACCAAACAGGTTTTATAACGGAAGCATTGTCTTCTGGACTCTGGCATAAAAACGTTACTTTCCTTTTTCGTGTTCTTTTTTTAAAAATGTATTTCTAGCTAATTTGCTTGAGCATGAAACGATAAATGTATTGCTGGACTGCAGCTAGTGTTACCCATATGGGAATGGTCAGACCTGCAGCTCGAGTTCCAGGCCCATATGCTGACCACTTGAGGTATCAATCACTGCATCTAAATGACTAAAAAGAACCATATTGATTACCAATACAGCATCGTAAATCAAGGCGAAGACACTGTTAACCTCTCTATTAGGCCCATACATGCTGCTTTAAACACATACACGCGCGCGCACACACGCGCACACCCGCACACACACACACACACACACACGGCGTGGGAAATCATTACAGTAAATCTGGTCGATGCATATGAAGACACTTATCTATCTTTAGGAGATGTTGATTCGGAAATAAATCAAACCAAGTGGAACTAAAATCAGTTCTGACGGCAGCTTGAATGATTTTACAGCTCCTTCTACCAAAACAGCTGTCTTTGACTAGCTCTTTTGCTTCTGGTGTAGTAGTAAACAGTGGCGATGGGGACAATGTTGGCCGTGGAACCAGGGGAAGAGCCAGCCTGCCTAGCTTATGCAGGCGCCGTAATGGTGCAGAAGAATTCAGGCTTAAGAGGGCCTCTCACGCACCATTTGCTAGTCTGTGTAGGATAAGGACTTTCAGCAGTATTAAGTGTGTAGGCAAGTGGTGTCACACATATATTAACGCTAGGGCTGCCAAAGTTAACGCAATAATGAGTTAACGGAAATTCCCTTTAACGCCACTATTTTTTTGAAGTGTGATTAATGTGCGCACTTCACGTTTGACCCTCGGCCCACACCGTAGTTTGAGAAAACACAGTGGTGCCGCAGCCGATGTGGCGCCACCGGCGGGAACAAACTCCAAGTAGAAATGGACAAAGAAAAAAGGAACCCTGACTACCAAGCCTAGGCTCAAAGCCCCGCTAGATGGCTTTCTTTCTTGACAAGACCAAAGCCACTTGCATTCACTGCCGGTAAGTCCCAAGCACCACTCCCGCCGGACCCTGATCGAGAAACCGCCTGAGCACTGCAGGTATTTTTTATTGTCATTTATACAGTGTTACCTTGGCATACGAGTGTCCCTACTGCAAGCTAAAATTTGGGTTACAAGCTGATAAGTACTGTCGGACATAACTGAAGACAGCTATTTGGAGAGCTTGTGTCACCTTAGTATGTGGGGGACAAAGGCGGAGGAGCGCGAGCACACACGCAGCGGTCAATGAGAAGGCAGTAAAGGCTCGCAAGGGAATTTATTATTATTATTATTTATTAGCTATTTATTAGCGCTTGTGCTTGTGTTTGAGGACACACTCAAATTTCCATGTTACACGACCAAGAAAAGCGTGAAAGTGTGCGTAAAAGAATGTGTGTGTATATATGTTGCTGTAAAAGAGTATAAGCTATAGCCTGACTGCACTACGGTGTATGGGCGCAGTCCTCGTTCTGTAAACTACTGATTGTTCTTGAGCACTTCATTTTTTAGAAGTTGTCCATATTTACCAACGCCCTGTTTTCATTTCACTTAGTCGGTGGGTGTTTTTGCAAACCTGTATTTGTGATGTTATACGATTGTTACACGATTATAGTTTGTGAGATTATTTGCTTGAAGAGAATGATATTTGAGTGATTGACAGTTTACCTTACCAATGTCTACTTGTGCACATCGTGTTTGTTTTTGATACATTGAGGTCGATTTTGTGTTGGGCTGTTTAAAAAAACAGAATTTCTCACGTTGACAGGTGGATTAAAAACTTAAAAATGTACACTTTCAAAGGTACACTTGTTATAGATAAGAACTTCTATTGGTGATTGTGATTAATTGTGAATTAACTATGGCCAAAAATTTTGATTAATTACGATTAAATATTTTCATTGATTGACAGCCCCAGTAACACATTTAAAGATGTATAGAGTGGAAAAAAATATGGAAAAATGTCAGCCTTGACAGGCAGTATAAAGAAAAATAGGGGTGTCAAATAAGTGCATTAATTGCGACTAATTAATTACAGTCATATTGATTGTGTTATTTTTTTAATTGCATTAATCTCATTTTTAATCTCTAACTTCTGTATGCAAGTTGCCTTTGTATAAAAAACTGTTTTTATGCATTGGGCTTCTTGTGCTGGAGTTGTTGGGGGTGGAAAACAATGATCAGTCACACCCTGAAGTGGAAATTGGCTGTCGTTGCCTTTAGGCATGTTTAGCAAAACTGACAGGCTTCCATTGTAGTTCGGAAGGCAATGTGAGGAGTGGTAAATAGCAGAGAGGAGACGTGAAAATGGAGGACTATGTGAGAGTCATTACTTATATTGCTCAGAAAAGTGTTTTTACTTGTTTTTGGATGTGCTAATTTCAGCTTTTTATATGGACCTGATGTTTATTTTATTTTTATTTTCAAATTATTTGGAGATTGACAAAATAGAAATATCCCCCCCTGATCTATCAATCCCCTGATCTGCCACAATAATGTAATGAATTGAAATAAAAATACCTCAGAGAGATTAATTACATGAATTAATTAGAGATCATAATGAATTAATCTCTCCATGTTTTTAAACTCTTGGCAGCACCAAAAAAAACAATGTCCGAAATCTTATATTCGAGGTGACGATAATTAAATCGAATAGAAATGGGGAATTTTCCACTCTGTTGTGGGAGTAGACCTGCAAGTAGGCCTTATCTGCAACAGAGAGATAACACACACCAAGACTTCTCTTGGAACAACAGCACCCTGTTCTTCTTTAATTAACTTCACACACATACACATAGATTGTTAGGACCGGCCCTCTACAATAAGTAAACAATAGTTAAAAGTCTGGATCATGGTGCCAATTGTTAGGACCGGCCCTTTTACAGGGAGAGGCCCACACAGATTCTTTTGTTCTAACATCTGTCGAAAGACGGCTAGGAGTCTGAAGTCAAGTTTAACAGTTTATTGTTAAAAAGGAGTAGATACAAGCAATTGCAATGCCAGCTCTGGAGAGAACGGTCTGAACAGTCTCTCAAGTGAAACTGAGGTCCTCTTCCTCATAAGCCTGCTTTGGAGGCAGTACCAGTGCTCAGGAAACGGCCCGTTAACTATTTGTTAACTGTTCTGATTCCAGCCAATTCTCGGATAGAGGGCTGACCGTCCCAGTTAGGAGACAGGAAGGATTACTCATAATACAGTAAATCTATGTGTATGTGTGTTAGGTTAAGAACCGGCTGCTATTGTTCCAAGAGAAGTCTTGGTGTGTTGTTGTCTCTCTGTTGCAGATAAGGTGGAAAATGTTTCCATCGCTAACAAACCCAAATGGAAGGGCTCCTCTACAGAGACTCGGACTTTTGCGTTGGTTGTTCAGTGCTTAGATATGTTACAGTCAAATGCAAACATGCTAAAGTATCACGGGTACTTGCATCTACTGACATTTTTGTATTTTTTCAGTGCTTAAAAGATGGATTTGTCTCCTCTGTGCACTGCCACTCTGTAATGGGACACATGTTCCTCAGCTCCCTGGCCAGAGGGCGTACATGGAAACTCTCCAGCAATAAGAGCATTTCAGACTTAAAATGTGTTTTATTTACTTATTTATTTATCTCCACAACACCATTGAAATATTAATTGGAGCAGGGGATTCCACGGCATAGGCTTTTTGGAGCTACAAAATGGCAAACACCCCTATGGTTGCTTCAGGTGAAATCCAGAAAGCATTTTGTTTTCTTTTTCTCTCCTTGTTGTGGTGTGTTGGTGTATCTGTTTAACTATTTGTGCGTTTTGTAGCGCCGCTTGTTTCTTTTCTCTCCTTCCCTCTACCGCGTGGTTTGCTGTGTGCTGTGTAAGCAACAACAAACACGACAAGCTCCTTGAAATAAAAGTGTCCCATCTAATATTTATCAGCCAAACTCTACCTAGAGTCTTAAATTAATGGAGTTAGGTATGGCATTTCAATTTAGTGTGAGACATGAGAGGATAGAGAGGATTTTGTGCTGGTCATATTTTTAGGTTGTAGGCTTCTACAGATATTCCAACTTCGTTTTTAGAAAAGAGATTCGTGAGTGTAGGGTAAAAAAAAATATTCTAAACCTGGCGGATCCACTAAAAGATTTTACTTTTCCTTTGTGACAGGCACAGATTGTTATCCATTTCATATTATTTAGTAAATTCTCTCTTCAGGAAAAAATACTTTGTCATTTGGCCATTTGCAAGTTGTAACTCTCTCAAAATAAACTTAGATTAGTCTTTTTTAAAACTCTAAATCGGATAATTCACATACTGAACTACTCAGAATGTGTCTTGGCCCATCTCAGGCAACTTTTTTTAATGTTTATTTCCCAAGGCGACTCATTTGTGTAATAGGACTGAAAGGTCTCAGAGTCTGGTCCGCATTGCCGGCAATAAGTCGGACTCGTTTCCAGTGAGGGTTGAACTCCGCCAGGGCTTCCCTTTGTCAACAATTTTGCTCTTAGTTTTATGGATGGAATGGCCCTAAAATGTCACAAATAAAAAATGATGATCCTCATCGAGAACCAGAGCTGGGATTAAAATATTACAATTGTCATTAACACAGTACAGGGTTTCCACTTTTTTTAAGCTGTGGTGGTGGGCTGCATAGGAGGCAGACTGCTGCCACTGCCACTGCTGCCAAACATTACAGATATTGTATATGAGAAATTAAAAGGATCACGCAAAAGACAATGCAGCCGAAGTCACTGCAACATATTCATCATGAAATACTAGTTTGACAAACAAACCTGGAGAAATCACACATTTCTATAGTGGAGTTCATGACGCCAAGCGCAGCCATGAAACAATTGACTTTTTTTCGACATAACTAGCTGCTACAAGTGAACGGATAAGTTTTGTTATCGATATAGGCATCTTACCGCTCAATTAGTTTATCCGTAATCGGAATAATAAAGATGAAAATTGCATTATCTCTGTGTGACTGCCAACATCTGTTCTCCACATTTTTTTTGCCGCCAAAGCAAAAGAATGAATCAGGAAGGGGTTTAATGTGAGCTGACTGATGTCATATGACATCTACAAAGTGACGGTTATGATGTGGGCGACACGCGACCCTGACTACCTTCACGATCACTGTAATGGGCACCCCTGATATAGCATATATGCCCATTCATACCATGTATTACTTAACTTTGCATGTAAAAAAAAAAGAAAATAGAAAAAGTCTTTTATTTGTGCCACCATCCATTACATGTAGCGGAAAACCTGCAATATCTCACTGGGAAATATGAAGCAACAATTTATTTACAGCAAAATCCACAACCACAACAGTTAACCCATTTTGCACATCAAAATAATATTGTTCAATTTTGATCATCACTTTTAGCCACATATTATTTTCAGATTTCTTAGCTGCAGTTTCAATGTTAAACTGAGCAGCTCCCACCCTTTTAAACACATGCAAGGGCAAAAGTACTGCTAACACCATAGTACACCATTACCCACCCCAACCTCAATCATGAACATAACTTAGCTATCTGACATTGTTGACAAATACAACACTAGCTTTGCCAGCGTATCATTATACTGTATATAATATATCATTGAGGCCACACAGATTGCAGAGCAAGATAGTATGAAGACTTGCAGTCCACTCCGTGTTCCCATTTTAGCGTCTGATCTGAGCAAAGCAGACAGGCGAGAGTAGCTTGCCCTAAAGTCATGTAAAATGCAAAGGAATATTCTACTCTATTAAAACCTCCTGATGGCAGAGAGAGAGGGAGCGGGACTACACAGCCACGAGCTCAAACACACATACACTTACAAACACACACATTCATGTTCAGACACAAATAAGGGGAATGCACACGTGCACATTGTTCAGTCTGCTACGTTGTCACAACCAGACACTCACTCTCTCCTCAGTGAGTCTGTAACCTTCTGAATGTAATCCATTCACATTAAATGCCTCTAGGTTTTTATGTTGTAGTACAGAAGCCCTGCGCTCAATTATTTAGCCCTTTAATTGTGTCTGGAGAATTGTAAGTTTGCTTAATTTCCACGACCACAAGAGCAAATCTGTCCCTTTGACCAAAAGACGAACCAGATGCAGAGGTTTGTTAACCATCACCCTGGCACCTCCTCATTCTAGCTTGTCATCTGTTATCTCTTCCACAACACTTCTGAGTGCACTCCTAAGTGTACTTAACTCCAGCAACTCCACATGTTCTCTTTTCATTATTAAACCCTCCCAACAGACTGTCAACTTTTTATTCCGCTTGCCGCCAGAAGTTGGCACTTTGAAATATTCTCCAGCACTCATCTAAGGCCCCTAACCCCAAACCGCACTTTAAAACACTTATGTTTGAAACTGGCCCCCAATTGCAGGACAAAATATTTACTTTAAGACGGGTGGAGTTTTTTTCCGTGTGACAACAGGCTGGCTTTATGCCTCTTAAGTAGCGAAAGTGCCGGGAGTTGTACAGCTCTGAAAACGACAGATCTCATATGATGTCTTCTTTTGTCATTGCCAGAACAGCCAGGAGACGCTTTTATGAGTTGATGCACATTATTATTATTGATACACAATCTCAACGCTTCAGGGCAAAATGTAGTTAACGTCAACTTACATCTCATGTTCACAACTCTATTCTGTTCGCCTAATAGGCGTTCTACATAGTGATGAACATTGCACTTCAGTCGGCTTTGCAAGGCACTGTTTAGCTAGGTTCAGTGCTTTCTTTCTTCCTGTTTTGAGACACAACACTTTCAGTGGATAAAGTCTGCATACATAGCCAAATTCTACAGTACAGTGGATCCCTGCACATTTGTGATTCAGCATTCCTGTGCCCGCAAATTTGCAGATTTTTGGTCAAAAACACGATTTTTAAATCCCTCCTTTTCCGCATATCTGGTTCCAGGTTGTAAGGTCAGCCGTCTCAATCGGGAAGTCTAAACTTCCTGGTCCCCAGCCACCTCTTCCAGTTCCACCGGGAGGACACAGAGGTGTTGGGAGACATAATCCTTCCATCGTGTCCTAGGTCTGCTCTGGGGCTTCTCCCGGCTGGTCATGTCCAGAACACCAGGGAGGCATCCAGGAGGCATACGAACTAGATGCCACCTCAACCGGCTCCTCTCAATAGGAAAGAGCAACAGCTCTAGTCTGAGCTTCTCCGGGATGACCGAGCTCCTCACCCTCCTCTGCGAACCACCACCATATTGTGGTGGAGGGGTTTAAGTACCCGAGTCATCCTAGGAGCTATGTTGTTCAGGGTTATATGCCCCTGGTAGGATCTCACATGGTCCTGGGTGACGGGCCAGACAAAGAGTGATTCAGACGACCCTATGAGGAAAGACGAAAGGAGAGACCGTACCTCTCCTGGATGTGAGATACCGTGGCCTCACCCTGTAGCGGACATCTGGGCGACCTGGTCGCTGGTGGCCAAATCTGATTTTTAAGTTATTTAATTATTTTTTTCTGCAGAAAACACACTTCATTCACCCAAAGTCAATGACACTTTTAAAAAAAAACCCACACGGGCAGTATCTCCTTCAAGCTTGAGTCATCTACCAGAGGCCTGGGAACTTCAAAGTTCTGCACAGGACCTGAGCTGTTTTGTATTGCGCTCTTTTGGACGGAGATGTCAGATGTCGTTCCTGGTATTTGCCGAAAGACTGCTCAGCACAGACTTTAGAAATCTAATGGGTAACTCATCAAGGCAGCGTTTTGATGGACTCAGACTGCAGATGATCTCTTTCAACTTCACGTCAACACAATGACAGGTGTGAAGACATGTCGCTTTGTAAACCTCATAATGAAACTGGAGCTTTGACTTGTGCCATTTAGACACAATCAGGACAGCATTAGTTGTGTTTTAGTCAAGCCATGTCTCAGTTAAAAACATAAAATCAAGACTGTAAAAGGAAACTAGGAAATTCCCGTAGAGAGTTTAATGGGTATGCCACCCGTGCTGTGAACCTCTGGCCCGGTGTTTGCTGGCACGCGAGCAATGCCACGTAGACATGGGGGAAAGAGCAACAATGCTAACAGTTAGCATGCTAGCACCTAGCAAGATAGCACTAAGTACCAAAAGTGCCCTTGAAGTTCTGTAGTGTGCCAAAGTTGTGCTCTAGTGACCTAATAGTATGTACCTAGTATTGCTGCTTGAGTCCCTGTCTGAAATTCACTACGGGAAAAGTGGTGTACCTAAACAAGTGGCCCACTTACGATTTGTTATGTGTTACGTGCACAAAAAGTAGAAGAATAAGATAGAATGAAAAACAATATATATAAAGAATAAACATGAGGAATAGTAATATGGGTTGCTCAGCAATGCCTGGAGTGAGGGGAACCATTTTAATCCCTGATTTGACCAAACTTTCAAGACGGTCAGGTAATCTCAAGGGTGATGGTGGAGTAGCAGAACAGTAGTGAAGCGTCTCTGGAGGGTGTAGATGCAGCAGGTGGGTCCCAGCCCTGTGGTGAGGCCTGTGGTGAAAGTGAGGGAGTAGCTGCTGCATCTGAAACCTGAGTTCTGATTCTGGAGGTGCGGCTGTGGTTGCTGTGGCTGAATCCTTTGCTGGGTCCTTGGGTGGCGAGGTGGCAACACAGGATCTGGTCCAGGCCCACTGTGATGCCTCAAAGCGTGGAGGTTATCTGTCGGTCGTCTCACTCCACCTCACCTTGTTCAGGTGCTCCTTTAAACAGATCCCTCTTTGCCGGAAGAGATTGAATAATACATTTTTAGAAAAATTCTCATTCTCAGAAAAAGAATACAGAGCTGAGCACGTCCCAGTTGACGCATCACAAATGGACGTTGGCTGGAAGCTTCCATAGGAAAACGAATTTTCCTTATTCATTCCTGTCCACTTAGGATGTCAGTTCACACCCCACTACCACACACACACACACACACACACACACACCACACACACACACACCACAGTACCCTGATCTATAAATATTTCAACCTCTCAATCTATATTCATTATAAAACACATGCCCAATGCAATATGCGGTTGTGAGGACACAAGGCTTTTATTTATTCATCTAACTTATTTATATTTCTTTCCTGAGGGCCAGACGTTGGTTTCTATCCATCTGCGCTGATTGCTGGCTATTACAGAGCACTTAGAGCCTCTCCAGAACTGGCCAGAGGGGAGCACAATCCTCGAGAGATTCACTCACTTCAGGGCTAAGAGGTGTGTTTGTTGTCTACGAGGAAGTGTGTGAAATCAGAAACACACACATACCTTACGGAATGACGGAACAAACTGTAACATAAGTGCAAATTCTGTTGTCTCAGGACAGGGTCTGCCTGTCCTTTGTGGCTTACCATTTTCACCTGGATCTTGATTTAAGAAATGTCATAGAAAAACAAATGAACCAGTCAACTAAAATACAGTAACTAAACAAAATGAAAGTGTCAATAGTAACAGTATGCATTACTGCTACTGTATATCTTCAGTGAGATTGTTTTTGAGTGCTTTTTGTCTATTAGTGTAGTCAACAGCAAAGTACTCCCAAGAAATAACATGTTTGATCCCAACTCCCGGTGTACTGCAAATCTGTCTGTAGTAGTAAATATAGTATGTGTTTGTATAAACACTACTGATAGCAAGTAAACTTTTATATTTTGCATCAGTTAACTGATGGGATGGCAGGTCTGGGTTGAATGTTAGTCAGTGAAAGAGACCACAAAATAACTTGAAGAACTCGAGAACAGATGGAAGCAGGACAGCCGTTGTTTGACTGAGCAGGTATACAACATGGTGTCTCGACTGGCAGAGGTTGGAGAAAGTCAGTGTTTTGCAAGTCTCAAGTCTTTAATCCCAAGTCTCGAGTCAAGTTTCAAGTAAAGACGTGCAAGTCCAAGTGGATGCATTTTGAATTGCTTTTCAATTAAAGCAGTGTGACAACATTTAGTTACAGAAAAAGAGTGATGACATAGCATTCGGGATTTAGTCAGTGCAAACCAGTACAACAAATGAACTTCTGAACTTCTTCAACATATATTCATTTTACCTACAGTCTAGATAGATGGATATGTAGATGGATGGATGGATGGATGGATGGATGGACGGACGGACGGACGGACGGACGGACGGACGGACGGACAGACAGACAAACCCAACACCTCTTGGAATCGGATGTTGTTGTTAAACAAGCCACAGTGAACGGACGGACGGACAGACAGACAGACAGACAGACAGACAGACAGACAGACAGACAGACAGACAGACAGATAGCCTCATTGCTTTGAGACATCATTAGTCAATCAAAAATCAATTAAAGAACAATCAATAAAAAATAAATAAATATCACACCCATCAAGTTATCTGAGTATCAAGAAGTTTTCTGAAACAAGTAATGAATCAGAATGAATCAAGACCGTACAGTCTATTTTGTTTTGTAGCAATCATATTAATTCTCCCAACTTGCAGGGCATTGAAAGCTTGACCAACTCACACTGAGCCCTCAATCCTAATATACACCCTGAGCAATGAATTACTAGTAACCCTTTTATCCATACAGTATATGAGGTATTGCTGCGCTGTTGTTATTCTATATTCTCTCACTAATCTTTGAATACACCCAACCTAGTAGTTGGCCGACCAATAACACTACGAGCTGTAACATCAGTCAGTGATCTCCTGGGCTTCACAAGCTCTCTGCCAAAATGCTTCTGCCTTGATTTTTCTGCTGTCCATCTAACTGAGAGCCCTGTGGAGCTCATCAGGAGCAATTAGAGGCTCATTTTCTAGCTCAAGAATACTTCAGCACTCCCTGGGGGAGTTATTATTGTTACAGTGATACTCACTTGGTTAAGGTTAGTGACCAATTGTGATCATTGTTCAGAAATTGTTTTTGTAGTGTTTGATGGGTCACTTGTGACACAAGACGGGAAACTGCAGCACACTGTTTGGGCACAAGGTTTCACTATGGCTTGTTTTCCAACAACATCCGATTCCAAGAGGTGTTGGGTTTGTCATGTCACACTACAGAGGCATGCAGGTCATCTCAGCTACATGCACATTACATGCGGTGCCCTCCTTAGTTCTGGATGACCAAATCCTGTGATACATCAAGGCGTGTTTGCTAAGTAGAGTGTTATGTATTAACTTCTATGTTGACATCTTTGTATGTGTGTTTGTGTTCACAAGCGTGTGATGGCTGAGATGATTTATTTAGTATCACTTGTAAAAGAAGTAGAACCTGTTGATTTCTTTATCCTTTTCTTGAACATATTTCATCATGTAGAGAACTCTTTATGTACATTTTCAATAGTCGCTTCTTTCAAACAGTTGACTGATAGAGACTGACTGAAGAAAAAGTTCATTAGAATTTGTTCAGACAGTGAGTGGCTGGTATTAAAGCACAAAACAATTTGGAGAACATTTTGTCTGAGTCTTTTTGAGGAACTTTTCTTGTCAGTGTATACAAAGCACTCTATATTACGAAACTGTATTAACAAACTGTATCAAAATTCATTGTACAATAATATAATACAGTATAATGCAAGGTGTTTTTAAAATCGTTTTTCCAAATATTTTATGTACTTTTTTTTAAGTTAAAAAAAATAAAAATTTAAGGCTGTCTTAGAATATTCGACCTTTCAACGATTCGAGCTGGAGGAGTGTGATTCCACTAACAATCTTGCCATCGAATCATATGAAAATGTCCTGTGATTAAGATTGTACCATTCTGACTACATGGGGGTACCCAGGGCTGCAGCTGAGCATACATTTTTACATAGAATGTATTTGTTGTGATAAATAGCCCATTTTGATACAAATTCAGCCTCATTTGTGTTAGTAAAGATTTGAAAATAACGTGTGTCTTTAACAGACAACGTATACTTACACACAGCTAAGTCTCTTCCAGTTTTGTAGTTATTATTTTGTTCATATCGGGTCTGGTTTAACATCTTACACTCAATGAGAGATTTTGGATATTGGTTTTCACAACGCCAACGTTTTTAATCACCAATCTTTGACTCGTCTCTGAGAGTTTCACAGTTTCACAAACATCACGCAGCCGGGTGGAAACGCTTGCAAGCGGCGTTGAGAATGTAAACAAAGGCGAGGCAGGCGAGGGAGACGCGGAGGAGTATGAGCTAATACCAATATTTTGGATGTTAACAGAAATTGCGCTAACCAGTGTGGACGTTAACCGAGGTACCACTGTATACATACAGTATATTTGACTACTAGACAACTATGAACAAAATCTAATGCATCGGGTTAAACGGAGACATCCCTAATAAATGGTCAACCTTGTTTCTGTTTTCTGTTTTATTTTGGAATATAATTTGTGTTGTCTCTCGTGTTTTTTTGAGGTGCTGGCATAATTGTATTTGCATACTGTGGTGTGCCACCAGGGTCAGCAAAGCCTTCTCTGCTGGCCTAAACACCAAGCACTGATTTACAACTTCAATTCTAGTATTTGTTCCATGAAAATCGATTAATTTATTCCTAACAGTCTATTATCTTCATTAGATAGTGTATTCCAGTAGTGTATGTATATGTTAGAATTTTTTTGTCCATTCAGATTTGTCAACGTAATCTGCCCAGGGCCTTTAGAATAAGGAGTGCTGGCCCATGTTGCATACAATGGGGCTGTTTGTTTTTTTTTAACCAGATTCACCTCAAAAGGCCAGCTAGCAGGCCCACAGTGATGTCAGTATTTTTCCATCCTCTGATTTGCTGAGATCTGAAAGCCTATTCCCTAACACTCAAAGTTACCAGTGCCCTTGAAGACATCATCACATGAACGCAGTGCTTAATTGATTCCAAAAAATGAGACAGACACAATGTTGTTCATTGTTTTATGTGCATTATATGAACAAATATGTTTTATATATCTCAGCCTGGGAAAGTTTTTTTTTTTTCGGCACTTCTACTGGAAAATTTCCAGACCAGTGCTTACGAATGACTGGTGTGTGTGATGTATTGAATTAACTTTTTATGTTTTTGTCATGTTATTTGATAAATATTGATTCTGAACTGCTCCAGATGATGTTGTCGTGTAGAATTTTGATGTTTACTTCTTGCTTTAGTAATATTGGTATTCATCCCCAATTCTGCAATGCCATGCATTGTTATATTGCGTTTTTGTATATTATTGAGGGTTTGTCTAATTGTGACATAATAGCGGTGGTACTAAGAGTTGGATTGGGTTGCTTAAGCCCCCACTGAAGGCCCAGGTACGAAGTGGCATCAGACATACTAATAACCCCACTAATAATTCCACCAAGATTCCTTGTTTCCGTCTTTATGGACTGTCATTTGTTTCTTACATATTTATCTGTATCTCTTTATAGCGACTTGGTGTAATTTCACATCTATGGTCGTCTCCCCATCTAATCAAGAATATTTTGTCTGATACTAGTTAGTAAATAGTTATTACATTTCATGGTTCATGGTTTTAATGCTGTCTCCACTCGTTGTAACAGTTAGGGCACTTTGACAACTCTATCTGTTGTTAATGGACCTCTATTGACATTCAGTATAAAACCACTGAGTATTCCATGTCCGCACATAGTGGAGCTAGTACGCCTCCCCCCAGACTTAGAGCATCCCTCCCATGTCTCCTGTCCATCTCCTTCCTTCTCCTCTTTCCTCTGTTCCCTTATCGCCCCCATCTCACCTATTGATTGGCCAATAATGTGTTTTCAGTGGTAGATTAATGGCACATTACCCTGACAAGGGTGTCTGAAGGGACAGGACATGAGGGAGGGCGTTGGACACGATGCTCTTTAATTGATACACGGTTTTGGTGTGTGTGAGTGTATGTGTTTCATTTCATAGATAGAAATCCGAATGAGGAAGCTAAATGGTAAAAAATTTGGCCAAAAATATTTTTGCATGTTAATACTGTAAACTACTGTAGCCTTTACCAGACTTAGGGTTGGAGTTCATATAGGAGATATTTTGTAAACGATCACATTTTTCCAGACAGTATTCTTCTTGATTCATGTTTGTTACATTCTTCAAAATTATTAATTTATTTATATTACGGCAATACGTGATCCTACAGTTTAGGAATTTTAGGTCAGAGGGAGGAACCAATTTCCAATTCGCTCTTAAGTAGACAAAGTTTGGAAAACCCCGCTGTATACAGCACTAATATTACCAAACTTTTCTGTGTTTCTGTTCAAAAACAGCATTTCATATAAAAGGGTTTTAATTACATTTTTACATAGAAACGGGCCTAACTTGCTTTTTTTCAAAATCTTCTGTAAATGTGTTCTGGTGCAAGTGGAGCTGAGTAGGGGGCAGACAGGAAGTGACGTCAGGGAGGTCAATGTTGCAACAGCAGTTCGTGTTAGGAATTATTGTGTTTATGGTGGGATAATTCAATAAAAGTCTGTTGTTCCAGCGATTAGGTCTGGTGCCTGTGTGTTTCACCAAATAAATAATAAAATAACATTACTGACACCTAGTGACCAGTGTAGAATACTACATATAATCACAGCGTTTTGAATGCGTCTTCTGAATGCCTTGTTTTAGCTCATTTACCCATTTTTCTGCTTGAAAATGCTTAATTTTGGCAAAAATACATCAAATTAGCTTAAATATGCACTTTTTAAAAAAAATAATTGTGTTCAACCACAAAACAGAATGATTCTTCAATTGATATATTTTTGAAAAACTATGACGGAGTCAAGGCGCGATATTTGAAGCGGCGAGCGATTCATGTATCTGTCTTAAAATATTTAGTTTATGCAGTCTATTTTCAACACTACAGTGTACAGTTACCATGACATGCACTTCCCAGAAGATAGAGCTTGTTAATTTTGGAATTCCTATGACGTTACAGTAGTGCGAGGTTACACTTGGGATGGATAGCTGTGAAATTGGTTGTTTTACCTTACATCTCTATCACCCTCACCTGTACTTTGTTAAACATAATAAATGTTGGCCTAAGATGTGGAGGGGGTGTGTCTCAGGGGATAGACTGCACATATGCTCAACCAGACTCCCCTGCTAAGTTGTAAAACAAGAGGCAAATACACATTGAGCCATGTAGTTATCAGAACTCTCAGCAATTAGCTTTTGGCCATGGCTCATAGTCTTCTTGCACATCCATGAACTCTATTTGCCTCTGTATTACTTTGCTTTTATCCAAATCCATTCCCTCTGCTGTCTTTCAATTTCCTCAAGCAATTTGCATTATGGAGAAGGGGGCCTGGGGGTCCAAGTCATCAGATCAATAGGCCATCAAACAGTCTTTAAGTGTGACACATACACAGAGCTCCTGTGTCAGGTTTCCGCCCCTAACTAATAGCCTTGTTGTTTACTTTACAATGTGCTGTGTCGTGTAGTTTTGTTCTCAGGTTGCCCTCTGGTGTATTGGGACACACTGAGGAATCCATACACGAGGATCTTAGTAGTGACTGAGGAGCACACCCACCAAAAATAATTTGGCATATTTGTGTTAGTTTGCAGGAAATACAATGCACTATAATTAGAAGAAAACAGTAGAAAACAGTAGTGTATCTTTCAGTAAATTGAAAAGACCTTTGTGATTGCCTGAAATATACCTCACTGATACATGACAGTATTTTTTCCCTATAAAAATGTCAGAAAAAGACAGAATGTCTTGTATTCAGGGTTTACAGATTTGTACGCACAAACCAACAGGTGGCACCAAATCTCTACAAGCAAGTTTGAGCTTTTCTTCCTGTCACTCACACACAACAGTGACATGGAGAGATGTAACT
Organism: Dunckerocampus dactyliophorus; assembly: GCF_027744805.1. NCBI lineage: Eukaryota > Metazoa > Chordata > Actinopteri > Syngnathiformes > Syngnathidae > Dunckerocampus > Dunckerocampus dactyliophorus. Next base: position 25,161,086 of record NC_072824.1, on the reverse strand, counting down.
GTGATGTGTGAAAAATGTCAAATGACGAATTAGGAAGCAACAGGAGGAGTGATGATGGTTTTTTGAGTGGAGGTTATGATGCCAAGTTTAAGAAAATTGACATTACATATTTTCGTCTGAAGTTGTACAAACTTTAGCTGTCCAACTGCAAGACTTTAGCAAGTCATTCATCAACATCCATCCGCTTTCTACCACTGATACTGTTTAGGGACGTGGAGAGCTTTACGAAAAGGCAGCCTACACCCTGGACTGGTCGTCAGTCCATCACAGGGCACATGGAAGACAGACAACCATCCACACTCTCATCGAGTGGTGACTGCACCCACATTGATTGCACCGAAGTTGGGTAATCCACTAGACCAGGGGTCTCCAACGGGTAGCTCTTGAGCTACCAGTAGCTCACCAGCTGATTTTGAGTAGCCCACCAAAGGCACAATGAGTGTTTGCTTTAGCGCTTAGTATTTTTGTACAGTAACTGTTCAATTCAAACGTTATGCTTCTATTTAATGACAAATTACCACAAAATACCACAATGTTTGAGTGGATATCGGCTTTGTAAATAAAGTACAATTTAAATGTTGCCAGCCATACAAACAAAACACAAATTGCTCACCTCTCCTTTTTGTCAAAGCAGCTTTAATAGTGATGAAAGTTGGACACCCCTGCACTGGAAAGATGTGCATACTGAAATGCAAGATGCAGATGAACAAAAACTTTTTTGTTGATGTTTTAATACAAAATGTGTTTTGCGGATGCCAACATTGTCGGATTGCAAATTCGGATTGTTTGGTCTGAAATAAGCTATGAAAATAAATGTTACAAAGGTGGTAGTTCTCGGCCATTTTCATTTTTTAAAAGTAGCTCTCAGAGGAAAAAAGGTTGGCCACCCCTGCACCACAGACCATCAGTGGCCGGCTAAAGCAACAATAAGTAAAGATCATTCATAGAAGTACCTAACTTAGTCCTGTTTATACTTGTGGGACCATTATGAATCTTAAAAAGCATGCTGCTTTAGGTTGACACGCCTTCAAAACTGAGTTTTATTTTCTAACTTAACTTATGTTAAATATAAATATTGCCCGTACAGTTTTCATTACACACAATTCAAATTTTATTCTCCAAACTGAAAATTCTAATTTCAAATTGCGGGTCAACCGGCGTCCGAGTTTCCACAGTGTGCCAAACCGGTGTTTTCAGTTTGCCATGTTTGTGGAGTATGCTGCTGCAGGCGTGTGCTATTATGGCTCAACAAATGTAGGATATTTTTCCACAACACACGCTTTCATTCTTGGATATTCATTGCTGGTGAGAATATGTTGTCTCTCAGACAGATGTTCAGGGACAGTCTCTCCATTCATCTTAGGTGACGACCTTTGTCAGATGACTAGAAGAGGTCAACAGAGGTTAAAGAAACGGGCGAGCTGAGAAAGGGGCCCCCAACTAGTCATGCAGAAAGAAACTGCCAGAGACTTTTACACAGACATAACGTGCGCACACAATTGGTCACTTCTGGATACACTCTCCAACCATTAGGAACCGCACTTCCTTGCCTCTGAGAAGCCAGACCTCAGCCTTACAGAGGCGCAGACCCGTGCAGAAATACAAACGTGATCGTACTATTTCCAATACAAACACACACTCATCAAATGGTTCTGACTGAGCTCCCCCTCTCTTTTACACATTCAGTTACAACTACATGAACCAGGGCTCTGACACACATTGCTGACATGAGGTGGGATTAGGTTGGAGGCAAGCAGAGAAAGAAATTAGCACATGAAGCATGATGTTGTTTTGGTGATATTTTTTCTATCATTGAAGTCTAAGTCAAGTCCTTTAGTTTGCTTATGTAATATAAGGTAGAAATGTTCTCCCCTAAATTCCTTTTTTTGCCCTGCTACAACGTTAATCTTCCTGCCATGTCTTGAAAGTCACTCTGAAAGAACTGTGGGTAGTGAGCAATAGAAGACAGCCTGCCAGATATAACAGACCTCCTTTTTTCCACTTAATACACACACATACACACACTTGCATGTTATTTTTCGCTTTCATGAGCATTACAGTAGCTTTAATATTCCATCACATTTGTCTTGACTTTGTCCATATATGGGTGGTGAGTTGTCAGCGTTATATTTTTGTCATATTTTGCTCCTCCACCATAGAGTTGCAGTCGGTACAATGCACAAATGATTAAATCACTGCCGCTGAATGTGTTTAGAACTGTTCAAATGCAATACAATGTTCCTTCCTGCTACTTGGAGGCAAAGGGGATTCATATTTAAGAGTACAGATTGACAATTTTTCAATTTGCATTACATGAATGCATGGTATTGATTAGAGTGGAGGTTTGTGCGCACCCTGAGTGTTGTGGCAAAGTGCAATGATGATGTCAAATGACTTCCATTTAAATACAGGGCTTTTGATGAAAATAAATCACATTACATATGTATTTTTAAGTTGAATTTCATTTAACATTGATAACCGTTATTGATTGTGGTCTAGAATTGCAAGAATTGTACTTGTACAATGTGCTAGCTTCACCTCTTTTTTTTTTTTCAAAAAATAATTCTGTTTAATTCACTGGAGTTTCAAAGCAGGTCTTTGTGTAGTATGACGAATGACTTCAGATCAGTCTGAGCTCAGCTCTGCCCATCTCAGCATTTATATTATGCTTAGTTTGTGGCTATATGTCTGGTTAGATTACCTGGATGCTTGAATATGGTTAAACAACTGCAGGACCATACACTTTAAACCAGCTGGCCACAATTTACAGTACTATTTTCCAGGATATTTTATTTTGTCTACAGAAAAGTCCATTTAAAATTTCCAATACGAACTGTTTATCAACTCAGTTTCTGCTTATAGAAAAAATACAATTCATGGTGAACTGAAGTGCACCTCCAATACTGTAGTATTTATACGTATATATATATATATATATAAAAAGAAAATACATTGAATACAATATTTCCAATGTGGTAAACACTCACATCACAGTTTGATAATAATAAAGTTGACTAATTTACTAATTTGTGAATGTAATAACTTTGGTCCTGTTACTTAAAAAAAAAAAAGATTAGATGTTATTTAATCTGAGCATGCCAGGCGAACATTCAGTCCTTTCCAATGTTTCTTTACCATCTTCCACGTCTGACCTTTTCCCCTGTGTGCCAACCAGGTATTTACACCGGTTACAGTATAGTGTCGTGTATCCTACTTATACAAATGAAATCAACATTTTGCCACTTCTTTGACAAATCTAAATATCCAACTTGCCAAGCCAGTCAGTAGGAGTCTGACTCCATGTAAAATCCATAAAAATAACAATAAAATACATACTTTTGATAAAAAGCAATAATAAAAGTGTGATAAATACAAATGTGCAAATTGTGAGGAGTCACACTTTGAAAGCTGAGCTAAAGAAAACAGTTCACTTTTACTGAATGTTTTCTTGAATAAAGATGTTTTAATTACAGTTGCGGTAAATGCTGTAATGAGCCTAGAGGCAAATGTGGAATAACGTAAGCGTAAGATACTTAAGAAAAAAAATAGACATGCGTGAATAAAATGTTAATGGCATTCATTAAAATACATATAATTTCTGTAATTAAAAATTCGTTATGGAAATGCATGCAAGGTATATTAATTTCTTTGGTGGCATGGCTGCTGAAAACGCTGTTGACATAACAATGATAATGGACTATCATGTAAACAATAACATGTTAATGGTGTAGGCCACGGCTGGGCTACCTTTTGCTTATAGGCCTGCTATTGTCTCTGTACAGGTGGAAGTGTTAGGCCTGCACAGAACGCAGGCTAATAAATAAATAACACCAAAACAGGTCATTTGTATGTAATGAGTTCCTAATTTTCCACTTGCGGTCTTAAATTTAAACATTTGACGACTCATATCCGGCCCCTTGAAATACAGTATCGGCTTAACCATAAATGCTCCAAAGTTGTCACGAAAAAGTGTCTGTTTGCACATGCAGACTTGGTGGAAGCGTCATACGTCCCCGTCATAGAGGCTGAAGTACTTGCTGGTGTTTGAGAAGCAGAGGTAAGGCGTGTTGGAGCCCGGGTACACGACGGGCAATGGCATCGGCAGCAGGCACCTCCCCAGCAGGCTGCTCTCCTTGTACAAGGCCGGGAGCTGACCTACCACCACCGGCTTCACCGTCTCTGGGAAGTCGCTAACCGGTCCGTCGATTTCACTCGAGATTTGCCGTTTCAACTTATTCCTGCGGTTCTGGAACCATATTTTCACCTGGGTTTCCGTGAGCTGTAGAGAGTTGGCCAGACAGGCGCGCTCGGCGCTGCTCAGGTAGCGCTTCATGTCGAACGTAGTCTCCAACTGGAAGATCTGTCTTTTGGAAAAAATGGTGCGCGTCTTCTTTTTCGTGGTCATTTTGCTCTTCTTTGTGGGACTGTCACCTTTAAGCGGCTCCGTGATGGTAGTAGTGGAGCTGCAGTCGTCGCAGCTGCTGTCCCCGCTCTCGAAACGCGCATCCACCGCCCTCCTCTGGTCTCCGCGGCCGCTGACAGCCGACGCAGTCGCCCCGTTGTTCTCTGAGATAAAGTCTGCTGTAAAACAGTTGGTTCATTCTACTATACTTATGCACGTATCAAGCGTTATCACATTAAATAATCCCTCTTACCATCCTTAACCCTGGAATCGGGTCCTTGCCTCTGCTGGGCTCCGGGTCCCTGGTGGTGGCTCTGCAGGTTGCGGCCTTTACTCGCCTCCGTGACCGAGTCATCGTGCTCTCCGGGGGGGTGACAGCTGTCAGTGGCGCGCCCGCTTGTTTTGAGGTTGAGGATGTTGTCAATGGTGAACTTGAGAGAGGCGCTGGAACGACATGGCGCGTCCACTTTACTCATATTCTCTAACGCGTAAACACCCTTTCGTTGACTTCTCCTCTTCATTAAAACCGCAATCAGGACGTTAATGTCACCACTAAGGTGTTGCCGGTGTACGCACCATAGCAGCATCCACTGTTAGACACTGCTGGGCTGGCGAGGCTGTCTGTGTAACCTTAGTGCACACAGCAAGTCGGATGGGGCGCACTCGGTCCTTCCTGATTGGTCCAATCAACGAGCTGTGTGTACCAACCACAGCGAGGGGATGAGATGCGCGAGAGTGCTACGTCACAGGTCCCTCTCTCTACTCTTCACCCAAACCTTCAAAGCTATTTCATGCAGCCCTGGGGTTTTCTTAGTATGTCACTTCACACCATAGTGCACATTTGTGCATAGTCTTAATTGGCCTTCTTCTCTCTAGACACCCACCAGACAGTTACAGGGGTTGTTTTGAATTTCATATCCTAAACATTTTAAAGAATGAATAACAACAACAAAAATCAATTGTATCTACATCCCCCCAGAAAGTATTTAATGTCCAAGGTGTACAAACTTTTTCCACAGAGACCGATATTTTTCATTTGGTCAAAGTTCAAAAAAAGGCTAAAACCCATACTAAGAAGTTACGCAAATATAAGCAAAAAACAGCCTGCATGTCAGCTTAGTGTTATTAGCATCACCATGTCAACTTTCTCTCCTTACTTTATACCTTTTTGCTATGTTTTCCTCATTTATTTGTAATGGTAATTTTAGAATATGCCAAGGGCCACAATAGAATTAGCTGCGGGCTGCAAGTGGCTCTCGTGCTGCACTTTGTTTCCTACTGTCATAGACTCCTGCCGTTTGACACAAATGCCACTCCCTGGTGTGAATAGGGTGTGAAAAATATTAGGCACACTTCTCTAAATGCAATAATAAACATACTGTTAATTTACATGCTGCTCTGGCCATGACGATCAAAACTGAACATTACTTTTTTGGTAAAGGTAAAATTCATTTAGAAACTTTTGAATTGGATCTCTTTTGTTGGTGTACCTAATGTTGTTATTTTATATATATATATATATATATAGTGTTTGTGTGTAGTTATACCATTAGTGTTTATTCAGGTTCACAAAACATACCATAACACATTCGATTTTTACTGGATGATTATTTATACATCACCTTTTAAAATCCAAATAGCAACATTTACTATTGCTCTCTAGTCTTATTTATTCTTTGTTAACGAAATTCGATTTTTTTTGCTTGTATTCATAGTTACATGTAATGAGCAGACGCTACACATTAGTGTTAAAATGAATGAAATGCCATTTTTAACAATTTTTGCCAAAGTCATAGTGTCATAATCCCCATGAAGCACTTATTTCAAACGCCGCAGTTGCTGTATACTGTGTGATTTATTTTTGTGAGTAGTTCTCACAGTTTAATAAATGTAACCCCCGGTCAGAGACGAAAAAAAAGAAAGACTCAACAGTTCTTGGATTGTGCTGTGCAAATCTCTATTCGTCCTTTTGTACGTGTCACTGTAATGCGAACATGCACAACAATGAATGAGTCAGTATTTGTTTATGATTTATTCTGTGAACAAATTATAATATTGACAATGTATGTGTTTTTTTTATATAAAAGTTTGGAGACAAAAATAGATGTGTTCAAATAGTACACTGAGAGCGTGCACTAATAAACTATATGTGCTGACAATAGTAAACACACACTTGTTAAGTATATATACAAATATGCAAAAAAATGACTCGTTACTTTGCATGATTTCTTTGGATGCCATCCACACTTGTCTACGACTGCACTGTACATAAACCAAAGACTGTAATTAGATGTGTCCTTACACCAGGCCGCTCATCTGTGATCTCAATATGCTCATGGAGTGGGCCAAGGAGGACAGAGGATAGGTGATGGAGTTGGAGAACATCTCATGTCCGTTCAAGTTAAAACCCAGTGCAGTACTGGCTCCAGTTCCGTCATGATACAGAATGGGGACCCTGACTACTCGCTGGTTTGGAATATGTACAACCTCAAGGTCCGCCGCCAGCTGCCGTTTCCATTTGTTCCTCCGGTTCTGGAACCAGATCTTGACCTGGGTCTCTGTCAGGTGAAGGGATGCAGCCAGCCCCGCCCTCTCCGAGCTGCTCAGGTACCGTTTCACGTCGAAGGTGGACTCCAGCTGAAACACCTGACTGCGGCTGAACACTGTCCGGGTCTTCTTCTTCCGTGTCGGGTTTGGCTCGGAGGATGCGTCAGAGCGCGCGTCAAAGCCACCTGGAGCCTCGTCTGTGTCATCTAACAGGTTGCTGTCGCTCATTTTCCTTTCGGTTTCGTCGCTGTCGTCTGTTATCGGTTCTGATACGGCAGGAGAACTTCTGTCGCTGGTCGATCCTGAGCAGCAGTTGTCCTCAGACCTTGTGTTATCCGTTGGACCTGATAGGAGACCAAAATGCCCAAATGTGAACAATAGATCATACGATGGCGACAAGATCTTTGCAGCGCTGTTGTTTTTCTACACATTTTATTAATACATCAGCAGCACTTTTAAAAATAGCCTTTATAATTTGCTTGCAATGTAAACACCAAAGCACCACGCATGCATTAGTTTAGAAACACAATTAGAAAACTTCAGACGTTTTTAGTGAGTGTGTTCAAATAGGCGATACAGTGCACGAAACACATGAAGCACTAATGTTCAATAATGTAAACTGCGTGTGGATACGGAGTCATACTCGATGCTTCACGGCTTTCACTGTAAAATCCATGAAAATACGCATACTCACTGCCTGGTGCAGCCAAAGCTCTGGGGGTCAAAGCAGTGTTACCGGTGTACCAGTGCACCAGCGGCTCTGTACATGGGGACGTGGCTGAGCTGGAGCTACCGGGATCTGCCGCGCGCATAACGCTCTGTCGTGCTTCTGAGACCAGGCTGGTGGAGTCTGTGCGCACCGCCGCAACCCCTCGACTGCTTTCGGACAGAGAATCCCGGCCATGTGTACCCGATGCGAGTAGATTTTCGATGAAAAAAGACGACGCCCTCGATGATGTTGGGAGAGTCCGGTTATCCGTCAGCTTCTTCTGCATATTTTGGGGATTTCTTTTCAAAATCATGCGTTAAAGCGTGCAAAAATCCAAGCATTAAGCATCGCTGCTTTGCGCTGTGCTGCCTGGGAAAAGGAGTCACTGGGGTGCAGGCAGAGAGGAGAGCAGTAGTACAGTGAAACGTCCAGTCACGCTTAACGAGCACTGGAGGCCATCCAGTGATTGGACGAGCACAATAGCAAATGGGATTTTCCAAGGAAAGGCGAATTGCGGTCTCACTGCGCTTATGACTTGCTACTGTACAGGCCCGTCCCTTCCAGGCCCGCAGGCTCTGTTAGCGCTCTTTATTTGGGTCAATTAGAGTGCAGATCAAAATGAAGATCCACCAGGGTAGCAGCTATCCCCTGCAGGTCGAGACCCCTGTCATCCCGTCGTGGTCTCTATAGGAGGCAACCACAGTGATGTATTAGCAGGCAGAACATTTCAGCATGGAGCCTGTCAGTATGTGTGCCACATCAGCCCAGGTGGTCCAGTTTATCATTTCAGTGGTTTATTGGACCATGCAAAATGACATTCATTTTGGAGAAGCTGTCACATGCTATTACATGGCGTTTTCATATTTGCTCAAATGATTCAAATATAGAGCCAAAAACTCTGTGTACTGTATGCTTCTTAAAAGTGTACACAGGTAGCAGTATCACTATTTTTAAGGGAACCTGCTGCCTGATATGAGAAATCTATGCCCGAATCATCATCAACATACCTTAAAAAGATATGCAAAAGTTTGGCAGCATTACATACAACTAGAAAGTCACTTAGTAACTCAAATAGTGCATTTATTGTTTCTGTAGATTTGTTACTTAGCTTGGTTAATGGAGGAAGTCCAACAGACAGGGGTTATCGTTATGATTCTTGGGGTTAGATCATTTTGGTGCCATAGTGAGTCAAACTGTATACAATACATTTCTACTCTTTTACTGTGGCGTCAAACTAAATGCAGCAAGTTCATTAAAACAACAGCGTCTTAATAATTTTGTGAGTTACACTTGATGTCGTATGACCACTTGCACAATCTGATGATTTGAACACAAAAACGAACAAGAGCAATCTGAACATATTTTAGAAATGACAGCTTTAAAAGTATCCATCAAAAATGACAGTTAATATATCTGTAAAAGCAGAATTTATACATTTCTTTTATTGGATTGCATAGGTGTGCACATCTTCCATATTAATATTTAAATATCGCGGGACATTCTTGCGGGATATTCTTGGTGGAATGAATGGCATTTTGCACAAGGGCACTTCGGCTTTGCTGAAGTGGGAAGGTCATATACCGTAGGCTCTAGTTAGTATAAGTACAGCAAATATTCGTGATATATTATGTTGCAAGTATGAGCCTAGTATCCTTAAGTATAATTGATAAAGAGGGGTTCAGAGTAGTTTTTTAAAAGTGCACTTTAATAAATGTCTTCAGGTGTGGGTACAAGCACTTTGGAATTGAATGAAATGAAGCTGATATCTCGACATGTAACCACTGGATATGCACCGCTTACAGATAGAAAGATTACAAGTAGACCGCATCACATACTGTAAACGTTTTGCTATTTGATAATCTGTAAGATTGAAATTAGTGCTGACGGGCGTCTTTACCCTTTTGGTGCAAATGGCAAGACATTTGAGCTTTTTATTTCCCTCAATGGAGTCAGCGGCTGTGACCTTTAACTTCAGACTCTTTCTCTTTTCCCTCGCCGTCCCTCAGGTTAGACTTGCCCTTTGACGGAGGATCAGCGGTAATGTTGCTCTTCAAACTAACACTCTGCGCAGACATCAGTAACGTGAGCCTTGCACTGAACAACAGAGTTATCCACCTGTCTTTTTCTCGGCCTTGATCACCCTTATCTATATCATGAGGCCGAAATGTCTTATTTGAAACTCTACTCCTGAAATGCAGTAAATATGTGGAAGATATTATAAGAAAATGTTAAAAATCTTTTATTATCATTCTTTTATAGTCGTATAGCCTGTGTTTTTCTGTTCTGTGCATGTGTTAAAAGCCCACATTAGATCAGTCTTCTTTGTGTACATTGGACCGTCTGAGTGACGTTGCTCCCTGGTCAGCGCCGCTTGCAAGGGGGGCCCCACAGACCCAGAGGCCCCTCTCACATTGCTCCATCCCTCCTCTCTCTCTCTCTCGCTTGCTCTTCCTTGTCTGATCCTCATCCAGAGTGGCGTGCCCTTTGCTTTTCATGGCCCGCTGGCCCGCTCCCCAGCCACGACCCCTCCATGCGGCTGCAGTTTGCGACATCAGCTCACAACTGCTCTCCATGTTTCATCACACCAAATCATATCAACAGCATGTGCTCCGGGAGACGACTGTATCAAATTGAGCGTGTTTCTCTTGTTGCGGCGGCCAGTCTTTTCCAGCTCCTGGTGCTGCCAGGCCAGTAAACAGAGTGTAGCACTATCATCACCAAGTCCTCTATGAAATGACAGTGAGATTACACTGCAATCTGTTGACAGAAAAACGCCTGAAACGTACATATGTGGAGCTCTTACACTGGATCTTACACTTAACATTTACCATGAGGTCAAGCTGGCAGCCATGCACTGTAAGAAATTTGCCTGTAAAAAAAAACTAAAACAGTATTCTGGTGGCAGCTGTGGTTGCCATTATTATTCTGTAAAAATACGGTATTTCATCGTCACCAAAATTCGCAGTTTTTTACTGGTGATCAAATACAGTCGGTCACAAAAGTGAGTCCACCCCTCACATTTCAGGAAACATTTGTAATAGTTTACCCTCTCCAAGGAACAATATTATTAAAATGAAACTTGCTATACGAGCTGTACACTAAGGATATACAGGTTTCATTTCACTTTAAAGTGCTGCATTTTAGCCATGCATTATGATTCCGTTAAATAAATGGTCAATGGTGCGTCATTTGTTTACATGAATAGTACATTACTGTTTTTAAAAATAACGGTTAAATAATGTTGAAATCCTGCTGTAAATTTACAGCATTTCTTTACAGTGTGGTTATTTCCATTGTGTTGTCTTCTAGGATGCAGATCTCCTTTACTCACAGGTCTAATTACTCTTTTATACCAGCCATTAGTCGATCAAGTGTGATTGTAATGGCTCTCTGCTCTGCTGCTCTTTGACTCATGCAGTCAATGAAAGTGGAGACAGTTTGACCCACTTAATTCCACTGGAGGCAGTGAGGCAGGCCAGCACACAGACAAGACAGCATGGATCTTCTCATGGGCTTTACAAAGCTCTTTACATGAAGAAACCTTCATTCAGTGAGCAACGATGACCTCGGCTGACTTAGACAAGAAACAAGAATGGATGAGGTTATTAAAATGATAAACATTATGTCACAGTCTGCTCCAAACCATTGCCACCAATTGGAAGTAGCTGTCACTTTATGACATTGCGGTTTAATGGAGGCTCTCTGATGCTACACGCCATAACTCTGTGTGAAACACACCAACCTGTTCTCACGGAAATGTAGGTGGATCTTGATGAAAAGCAAACTTCACAAAGTTTGAGTGCTTTTAAATGGCACTGGCTGCTCGTTGAGAAGAGCGATATGGACTTTTTGTCAGTACCCAAAAGACTCTTAACTAGATTTGTTGTTGGTTACTTTTTTTGGGAAAGGGTATCTAGGTGGGTCTGATTATTAAATATTACTAAAAATATTACTGATTATTACTGAAATAAAAATAATACTGATTACTAACAATAGCGCCAGTGTTGTGATGTTGGTAACACCGATCCCTCCTATTCCACCCTCTTCTAATGTGTTTATAAGCAAGGGCAAACAAGTGGAGCCAAATGTATTTGTGGCGGTCCAAATGTGTTTGTGGCGGGCCGCCCTGCTGTGAAGCCTGTCAAGTTGATGACGATCTGTTCTGGGGTTTCCAATTTGTTCACATTTCAAAACAATCAGTTCATATTAAAATAATCCCTTCCAGCAATCAAAAACTGCACGGACGAAGTGAAGTCATGTTTTAACATTTAACAAAAAACTCACATCCCACTTGGAGGAGTCTTAACTACTAAGCAGGTGTAAAATTAAACTAACTAACTAACTAAACAACAAAGGATGTAACCACACACACCGGCAAGGACTAGAAGGACAATTATTGCATGTCCCTTGTAGCTTTGTCTCTTCACATCAGCTAATGTCCATTCCTTCTTGTTTCTGTAGTCTTGCAGGATTGTACTGAGCAGCCAGGACAAAGACGTGTACAATATTACTTTCCTAAATTGCAATAAGGCCCACCATCCCCCTTTCCTCTTTATCACTACTGTAACCTTCCGTGGTGTGTAAGAAAAAAGCCAAAGTAAAAACACTTCATCCTTTAGTTCTGTGACGTCACACATTACGACTCTTCAGCCTCCAACCTTTGTGTAACCTTTGAGCCAGGATTTTTTTTTTCTTCCGGAAATAGAAATTGAACTTGAAATTGTGCAACTTCAGGGGTATTCCACACTGAAGTGCCCACTAATTGCCTCATTACAGTTTGCAGATTGTATTGCGGCAGGACTCGCCGCTGTTTTGGAGTGCTCCTCTGCAAGTGGGGGCTCACATTTGGGATCATAGGTCACACAAACAGAGTATATCATGTTCATGGAAAATAATGCTGTTTTAATGTAACTCTGGATTTAACACACACACGGACTTTTGACATTTGATGAAAGGTGTAACTGAAACTTTCTGTGTAAATCCACAGTCATGTCCGCTCATAGTTCACATTTAACCTGTTTAATATAGTAACAAAGCTTGTACTATTTTACTCTTCAGTAGGTAACAAAATCTTGTTTGCGCTCCTTTATCAAGCCAACTGAGCCGGAATGTGCTTGCTGTGGTATTAATAATTCACTGTACATAATAAGTTGATGCCGCAGAGTTTGTTCTCATTGATAGTATTAGCCGAGGTGAGCGTTCTCAGCCAGACTTTGTGACGCCAGCAGACCAGCATAAAGTGGGCTTTAATTGCCCATAATCTCTGCCGTGCTCTTTCCCCTCAGTGCAAGTCAACAGCGTCCATATAGCCTACAAATGCCAGACCTTAGCAGGACAGTTTTAACTCCATATCAGCACAAGGCTCACAAAGCAGGAATGCTTGGAGGAGATTTTCAACTCTGAAATCAAAGGACTTAAGAGGGTTTAAGGATTTTTACACTCGCTTGCACTGTTTTGAGATTTAAAGTCAGCACTTTCATATTTGTATCTAGCTTTATGCCAGGCGACATAATTGTTTTCCTTCTAAGGTTAAACTTTCCCGCTTGTGACTGGCATTTTCCTAAAGACACAACGTTAGAAACAGAGACGAGCCTCGGTTTGCTATTATATTGCTGCTCACGCTTAATACAGGATATTATCATTACAGAGAGCAGTTCGGGTTACTTTATTTAATTTACTGTCCAATAAATGTGTTAGTATCGATGACACATGCCATTGTTGCTGACTGGGTTCCTTTCGAGAGTGAGAAGTCTTCATTTTGACCGTAAACGGACAGTTCGGATTTTTTGACAAGTTGTTTGCCATCCCTATCAGCAATGTACTACATCAACAGCAACTTACCCCCCACTTTGTCCGAAAAGTCCAGTTCTCGTTAGATTTTGGTGATGAAGAACACAGTTCCAGGTCATCGCTGGGGTTTGGCTTCTCAAAACAATATGCGTTCAAAAGAGTAATACATCTGCATCACAAAAATGCCTCCTCAAAAAAAATCAGACCTGACAAATTGCTCGCCGTTATATTTTGTCTCCCGCCGTCCATTCTGCGCCTGTCCATTCTTGTGTATGTGACGAAGACGCTCGCATCTACTTCCACTGTGGAACACACACATAACAAGTCGGCCGCGGCGCTTCATCGCAAAAGAAGATGCGAGCGTCTTTGTCACGTACACAAGGATGGACAGGCGACAGTGCGCGGGGATACGGCGGGAGACAAACATAACGCCGAGCGATTTGTGGGTTCTGATTTTTTCGAGGAAACATTTTTGTGATGCAAATGTGTTACTGTTTTGAATGCATATTTTGAGAAGCTCTTTACTTCTGTAACCCCAGCGACTACCTGGAACTACGTTCTTCATCACCCAAATCCGAGCAGAACTGGACTTAGGGGACCAAGTGGGAGGTAAGTCGCAGTTGATGGACGACACTGCTGATGGGGATGTCATACAACTTCATGTCAAAAAGTCAGAACTATCCCTTTAATGTTGAAATTGTTCCCTCAGAAGGGCAGAAGTGTAATCTCAAATAGTGCAATATAGTCAAATAGAATATGTGTTGTTTCCAGACATGGGGGGGTGGGGGGGGGGGGGGGGGGCAGCCCAGCTCTGCATACTGAAAAATCAAATGATGCGGGAGGCCACTTTGATATTTGTTTTGTAAAAAGGCTAGCAAACATTATATATATTTAAAGGCAAAACCTACAGGGAGAAAATGGCAACTTTTTTCTTTACATTCTGTGTTCTTGCTCTGTTATTCCCCCTACTTATGCTGTTTTGTTCTATTTTATAATATAAACAATTATTCTTCTTTGTCATTGTGAAACATCATGGACATTAATTGTAATCATCTTATTAAAAAAAAAACATTATTGCATGTTCTACATACTTTAATGCTGAACTTCCTGAAAAGCCAAACTAAACTCAACCTAAATGTTTCTTTGCGAAAGGACCTCCTGTTAAGCGCAAATCAGCTTATCATCACAGGACTTCTGGAATTATTAACCTAAATAAGTGTGTAAATGGTTTAATGAAAAGTTCGTGGCAGGTTAAACTCAGTACTGCTCTTCTTATAGGGCCACATGAGTATGTAGAGCGCATGGTGGATTTCTGCAGGGAATGTCCGTTTGTTTAACCCCTTCACGGCACGTTAACCCCTGTCACGACGTGCTCGTCAGCTCAGTGCAAACACTCCGAAAACTACACAAGTCTCTCCTTTTTCTTCAAAGTTTCTAACAACATGGAAAGAATAATTTACACACGCACGCACAGACACACACATAGAATCAATCGATTCTAATACAACAATATTTCTTATTATGAAGTGCTTAGGGACCATTTGGACATGGAATGCAATACATTAAAAAAGACGAAATTTGAAAGGAAGAAATTTATGGTGTAGCTAACATTTGGGAAATCCGCCGCAAAAATGACGTATTCTAGTCATTCATGTCAATGAATAGGGACTAAGTTAATTGTTTTGGCATGAAAATTAAACATATATATATTCATACTTCATCAAGCCTTTTGATATATTTTTGAAAAATACTTTCACCACACGCCTCATTTTAAAAACGCGTTCCGACCTTCCGTCACGTCTGGAAAAAAAAGTTTCACTACCAGAGTTGTGTGTGCGTGTTTTCTACAAGGATTCCCCCCGTTTGACCGTCTATGTTTGAAGAAATCTGTCATAAATATTGTAAAAATAATCAGCAGAAAAATAACATGCAACTGAAAATTGCACCTATAAATTGCTGTCGTGTCTTTTGTACAAAAATCATTGCCATAATCTTGGGTGAAAAGTTGGATGTCGAAAGTGCAATTAAATGCATCTGCGTTTCTATTTGCGGTGTCACACAAAATGCATCTAAAAAGAACACCACGTTGTCATCGTGTACAGTACACCATAAAGAAATCTCTATATAAAATGCGTATGCACAAAGAAATCCCAACTTTTATTTAAATGTATGGGATTTTCCTCTCTGTCTTTTACTTTCTGACTGAAATCAAGCGCCGAAAATATCAGTTTTAAGGAATTAAATTACACGATAGATTAAAAAAAATACTCTACATTATATGTATTTTATATTAAATTTAGTAATGTATTTGATACATTTTTATTTAAAGGCTGATAATGGACCAAAGTCAGGCTAAGTAACACTCACCAAGTGTAGTTGTGTTATCTTATTCTCTCAATTAATAAAGACAACTTTACAGTTATTATTATTATTATTAAACGGTTATTTTTTCTGCTCAGAATTTTTTTTAAATAGAAAACCTCTGAGTTATGCAAAGTTTTAGATACAATGGTCATGCACACGTGCAGATAATCAGACTTTATCTTGGCCCCATACAGTCATGTAAATTAATACATCTAAACCGTATAGCATGTGGATTATTGAAGACGTGCTGATGTGTAATATGATTAAAACAGGTACACAATTGTACCCAAGCACGTACAGTAAATGTAACATTAAAAAAATACAATTATTGGCCTTATATTTTTGCAGATATTAGTTATGAGCAACAACAACAACAACAACAAAAGAAATAACAAGTTGATAATGGTAAAAGCCATTTATTTTTTCCTCAGACAGAATATGAGTATAAAATAAACACATAGGGAGAGTTGATGTGAGAGTGAAAAGGGGGCAGGGTCCTGAAGACACATAAAAGAATAAACACTCTTTGGACATGCGCACATTAGTGAATGTACTGCATGTGTGTGTGTTAGCCAAGGAACCCTGTTTTCTTCAGTCTTGTCACGCAATGTTTCTTCAAGCTCCGCCCTTCTTCCACTTCTACAATTTCTAGAGTCTCCCTAACACACACACACACGCGCACACACACCCACACACACACACACAAATGGCCTATTTTCAATAGCTCTGCGGCTGCAATGATTATTGTCCAGTCTACAATGCCATGCGCAGGAGTGGAGGTTTCATGTGATGTTGATGAATTACTGAAACGTACGATCATCTTAATCTGGCCGTCCCATCCCCCTCCTGACCCAAGAGGCCATGTGCAAATACAGTCCGATAATATATACACAACACTTTGACCCGTAATTCCCAGGAACAGGAAATTCAGGGCATTTTTAAACAACCTTCACATTTTGGGGGATTATTTGCTACCTGTATGCAAGAAAAAACTCATATTCACACTAATTTGTGAAAGATATTAACACAAGCTAGGTGTCTGAGGTCAGAGGTCATATTAGTAAATCCCTTCGCAGCTCTGTTCGAGCCAGTCTTCAAACACTAAGGAGTTATCCTTCATTATTGTTCAATGATATCCTTGTTATCCAAGATGGTGGATGTAGCTAAAGTCAGATTAGTAGGTACTTAGTAGGTACTACTTTTTCTTCTTTCAGGGATTGTGTCAGAGCCAGTGCTAAAATGACAATAGTGGATCTAAGTCACCGCAAGTCGCTGCAGTTGTACCTGTGAATTTGAATTCGCCTAAGGTTGTGCAATTTGGAATTGCCGAAAAGTCAGCAGTTAGAACTACCGTTATGCAAGACTTCCATTTAGTGAGCATCAAGGGAGTAACTCTAGGGTTCAGCTTTTTTTGGGGGCTTTTTGCAACACTTACCCAAAAAACCACGACATCTGAATGGAATGCGAACAGGGGTGATGCCACCCAAACGACTGTCGTTGACAGGCGCCCAATACAGGCGCCCCACTGTATTGTATCTTAACGACTGTCGTTTGACACCACAAAAGAGCGAAACCATTCATGTCTCTTATAGAAGAGAAATACTTGTACTTTGGATCCCGCACCAACTCCTCAGACCAGAGCTCTGCCATCTAGTCCGACTAGTGTGACGTCTGACTGGATGAGAGGTGAAAAGTCTTGTAAGACAACCTAAAGAGTCCAGCTGCGATCGATTCACTGCCCTGAGAAGTTATCCCAAAGGAAGGACCAAGGTGTGTGAACAGGAGGGAAACATGAGAAACTCAGAAGAAGAAGAATATTGGAGAATTCTGAGTAAACAGACTCCTAAGACCCCAGTGGGTCCCGATATTTTTCACCAGATTGATAGGAAGGATTGACCAGCTTGAGTAGACCAGCTGACAGTAACAGTCACATCTGTGGATACTCTTGAGGTGTTTATTGAGACGAAGGTGACAGTGCAATTGTTTTTGAGTTTGTAAAGATGTGAGACTGAGTATTTCAGTGCCACGCCAGCTTTAGACGATGCGGTATTGAGTCAGGAGCTGACCAGCGGTCGCCGTGGGGGTTAAGGGAGCAGAGTGATGATGTTGAGGTAATGATGTCCCGTCATTAGTTATCAAAGGTAAATTGGGTTTTATTAACTTATTTTTACACTTGTGTTACAGTTAATGTCAAAAAATGATTCGATTGAGTTGCGTTCCATTATTCCGTCCTCATTCATCCTGAAAGGTCAAAGAGCGTTGAAAGAGTATGTGACCTGTCTTTACGTTTCACTTGTTCCAAAAGTTAACTACAGTCAATCCTGTAAATCAGGGGTGTCAAACTCGTTTTCACCGTGGGCCAAACATCGCAGTTATGGTTCCCCCTCAGAGGGCCACTTTTTATAATTCTATTTTAGAATTTCGTTAATCAATCATTACATGAATTTTTCATTAATAACTAATTGAAAATAGTCATTTTAAATTAGATTTGACAAAAAAAATATTGTCAATATTGACAACAAATACATTTAGCAAGAAAGATTGTCTTTTTAATTTAAAAAAATATATTTTTTAAAGTTGTTTTTGTTAGTAATATTAATTTTATTTTTACTTTAATATATTTTATTATTTATTGTAAATGTAACGGTAAATGTTTATTAAATTATAGTAAAATATGTTTTAAATATTAACTTTTTTATATTATTGTAAAAATATGTTTTATATACTAACATTTTTACTGATTTAAATATATTAAGTAAAAAAAAATAATTACAGCATACATATAAAAACACACATACAATAGTATAAAAGTATAAAGTAAAATAATGAAAAATAAAGCTGAACAAAGTAAAGACAAAATTAATATTAATAACAAAATTACAATACATATACAAATATTTTTTACAATATTAAAATAAGTCTCCTTTTAACATGCATTATTGCAAGGCTTTCGCGGGCCACATAAAATGACATGGCGGGCCAAATCCGGCCCCCGGGCCTTGAGTTTGACACCTGTGCTGTAAATGATCAATACAGGTTGGACCAGGTTGGTCTGCATCATGATGAAGTGCTGCAAATGTACCATTCCATAATGTTCCTAATTACCATCATAAATTATTATTCAGCATCTGCTATGGCATCTATTCCATAACATGGTGTACATAAAGTGATGACATACAGTAGCTCCATAACTTTTATCTGTGGACCATTTATCCTCTTTCCTCTTTCTTTCTAAATTGTGCACCCGATGGCTTTGCCTTTCTCTTTTCCATGATGTTTTGTTGACACTTAATCATCAACCCCCCCAACCACCCTCCCCCACAGCCCCCGCTGTTGACAAATTAGGAAATTTAGAAAAGTAGCAAGATGACACCATCAGCTAATTTGATTATTATTTGCATATTACGTAACAAACGCTGGAGGAAAAAAGCATAACCTCTAGGGGAGATTTACAAAAGTTAGTAAAAACACCTTAATTACATTCAAAACAACAACAAATAAACTTGATTCTTGGTTTGTTCATTTAAAATCGGCCATCACGTTCATATTTTATTTCGGCCAGCAGCTCTCAAAATCTAATAGTTACATCTGGCCAGCCTTTATCTTGCTGTTGGGCCAACTTGTTTAATTCATCACACAACGTTCTGGCCAAGTCCGAATGAGGCTTGAGTGTAATGAGTAGTCATTTAATTAGGATTAAGAAACATTTTGGTTTTAAATCCCACTATGTAAAACACAAACACCACACTGTGTTCTTATTCTGATTAAAAATGCCTTCTGTAGTAAACATACATAAATGCTCCTTTTCTCGACTTAAAATTTTAGACCCAAAGGAATCATTCCTATGAAAAATGTTTGTCGACATGTGTTTTAGTATGGTCAACTTCCTCATCATCACTAGGCAGCGTGACAGGACAACAGCGACGTACTGTAACTATCATAACATCTAATAAATAAATGTGCAAGTGGATGAAAACGATGTCAACAAACTGCCATAGGTTAAAAAATCTATTATTACTCACCTTCGATCAACCAAAGGCTAGTTTTGATTTGGTTATGTCGATAACGCTTATGCCGACCTCAGTCAGCCACTCTGAGTGGAAACTTAACATACAGACTCGAAACAATGGAAAAGTCAAACACAGCACACTCGCTCACCCACGACATACGTGAGTGTATCGGAGATGAGTCATTTAAGTAATGTGATCGCTCCTTTAGTAGGTACCTGACAGCAGCCACCAAGCACAAAAGAAATAATCGTAACAACTCAAAATAAGAAGAAAATAATCCACAAAGTCAGGGAAATTGCAGTAATGTAGCAGTGTAGAAGTGCTCAGTGTAAAAAAAAAATGACACCCAAGTCCAGCTCGGTATGAATGGCCTAGTGCATGCAAGTAGGAGTAAGATGAGGTCTTGAGACTTGCTGACATCGTGCATGACAGCGGTTGAATTTTCGAGGCATACTTTATTCCCAAAAGGCTGATTGAATTGCACATTATACAACATTAGGGCCATTTGAGTTAGAGGATCCACCTTCGTGCTTTGACTTTTGACTGCAGCTAACTGCGGCATCAGCTGTTATCAGATGACCACTGGTTATCACCAGCAAGTCAGCCCTGAAAGTTTGAGGACAAAATTGAGAACTGAACATGTACCGATGAATCTCACTTTTAACCCTAACTTAATCGGCCATCTTTGCAGTGGCCGTGTTTAAAACGGGCCTCATGGGCGTTTTCCCAGGGCAGCATCCTATGCGACGTGCCGCAAGGATGAGGGACAGTGCTCATTAGGTCAGGATATGTGCATCAGATGGGCACCCTCGACAGGCGCCCCCTATACTGTTCATATGAAGTGGATACAACTAAACCGAGTTGGGAGTAGTGTGAGTTCACCGCTGACCCTTAGAAGGTTAAAAAGCACATTACATCCCTCACAGTATCGATTATCGCTCCCGCGCTACAGTATGTCACCTTTTTTTCAGAAATTAATTAATGATCGCTGTTTTGTGGTAGACTATGGTCTTTTATTACCGTAAATTCCGATGTATAAGCTGCACCGGTGTAGTTCTTCATGTGTCATTAACATTAAGAACTTGAGGAGTTATCAAATTACAGTCATTCTATGACTCAGCTACATGGCGTGTGCATGTGCATTTTCGGGGTGCTCACACTAGTCAAATGTGTCATTCTGTAGGTGTGAAGACGGCCTGAGCACAGTCCGGTCAAGTATGAGTTCACCCTTAACGTGCATCAAAGGATAAACTTTTTGTACTTAGACAGACAGATTCCAAACAACAAATTTCCAATACATATCCCCAAGAAAAGCACCAACCTCAAGAATACAGCAACCGATCTAATTCATGCTCTAAGCAACCGATTAGTCTGCAGCGGCATATAAGCCATTATTCAGTTTCAGCATTATGTGAAACCACCTGAGGCATCCATGTTTTAATCTCTGTAGCCTGGTAGCAGCATTTTTAATGAATTATCTAAAGACACAACCTTCATTCCTCGTTTGTGTCTGGCATCAAAAAAAGAGGAAGAAAAAGAATTAAGTATGAGCAGATTCTCACAGGCCTCTCTCTGCAGTTCTTGATCAAGATGAATAAAATCGCAACACTCATGCGGTTGAGACAAGCCACAGGCGTTTCCTTAATAATGATAAGTATCGCAAGGTGGCGCCAAAGTATTAGTTTTCACATCAAGCACAGCCTAGCAGCCTTTGTGGGGGAATTACCTCAACATCAGCCACGTCCAGAAAAAAGGTATTTCCCTTCATAGCAACAGGTCATTAGCATAAGCAAGTTCCTAATCATTTGTGATGCCTTTTGAGTGTTTTAGTGGCTTTATTCAAAGAGTGTAAATATAAGGCATCCACGGCTAAAGCTACCAGCCCAATTAGCTGCATAATTACTGACCTGATAATCATCAGTGTTGGTGCTGGTGCTTGAAGCAGACAACATGAATGTAAACTGGTCAGACAAAATTAGCTGAATTTGCTGAATCTAATGAGGTCCAATAGAAGTGCCTCTACATACAAATTTACATTTCATTATTGTGGTTGTCATTTGCAGTGCTGTAGAGCTGTACTTCATCATGCTCAGCAGTTTCCAATATTCTGGTTGCCTTATTTAGCTACCGGTGGAGAAAATATTACAAACATCACAATAGTTAACAGTGGGACACAGTGATTGAAGCAGCATCGTACAACAGAAAAAGAAAACTGCCTTTTGCAGCTGGTAAAAGCTGCTCCCATAATGGGATAGTACATTTCCCAATGTAGTATCAGGAGGACTACATTGGGAAATGTTAACGAGCCAATAAAGAACTTTGCAGGCCACATGTGGACTGCTTGATGTGACTTGGGCAGGTGTGAAGAGCAGTTACAACCCGTGTTGGTGATAAGAGACAGGTGAAGAAGCGTTCACACTGTGCGTCAAGGTGAACGGCAGGACGATGGGGTTTATTTTATTATAGCACTGCAGATTGTCCATTTAGGGAGTAGTCAACCTTAATATTTACATGTTTGTATATGTTTACATTTATTCTCCATGGCCATATTGTCTTTCAAGTACTGAAGCTTTGGAGAACATCAGGGTGTACGTTTTGTTTTGCAATTATGCTCCACATGTTTTTTCCACTGGAGTTCCTTATGACATATTAAAATATCCTTCAGAAATAGTGTAGATTGCCACTTTTAGCGCTATTAATTTAAATGTAATAATTGTTAACCGATGAATGAGTGCACTACCGGGCTGCGACGTGCAGAGGCACTGTTGGTTCACTGCCTGAAAGGAGGACAACATGGCGTTTAACTCTGGTAAGTTCAGCTACATCGATACAAACCTCCACTCTATCACAACTTCTCCAGCCAATATTTTTCTGCTCGATATGACACAGGCATCAAAACAGGAGCTCAGAACCTTCACAAAGAGTTTCTCCCATCCCATTAAAAATAATATATTCAGCTGCAAAATAAGCGTAGCCTCAAAGAAGGAGTATACATGAAGGACACTGCAGCAGCAGCAGTAGGAGGACTGGTAGTAGTAGTAGTTAGTCAACAGCCAACAACAGCCCTGTGCGAGCATTTGCCATTCTGACTAACTGCAAGTGTGGATATTCTGTCTGGATTAGTCATCACATACAAATGTCCCTCATTGTGAAAGCAGACTTTTCACCCAGTCCTTGAGTGTGGCCTCCAATGACAGCTTTGAACCCTCATTCCATTCAGAGGGGTTAAGACGACTTTGTCCAAATGGGCTTCTTTGAAATAAACCCTCCTCTTCCCTAACTTCTGCCATCCATAAGGCATGAAAATATTATATTGTGTTTGCAGCAGTAATGTAGGTCAGGCATAATGGTGACAATGTATTAGACAAAGGGACTTAGCAATACAGTTTTGGTATCACGGTGATCTGGAAGTTACTTATTGTGTTGGAGTTCCCCTCACAGTACAGTCGTCTCTGGTGAATCGCGACCGCGTTAAGTGAATTTCCACAAAGTAGGATTCAATAGTAATGACTTGAAGATTGTTGTAGTTAGAGCATAGAAAACCTGTTTATGACTTTCTAAATACGTCGTAAACAGGTTTATGTTTAAAATAATAATAATTATTATCCAATAAACTGTATTACACTTCATTTCATGTCTTCTGAATGCCTTATATTTGTATTTTCGTTCATTTAGCCATTTTTATGCTTGGAAATGAAAAATTAATTTAGGCCAAGAATACATACGTCCAGTTTGTTTAAACAAGCTTTTTTTTTTTTTCTTTTTTAACTCGTAATAGGCCGTATTCAACCAGGAAACAATGATCATTTATTAATTAATTAGTTTTTAGAAAAAAACGCGATAGAGTGAAGGATGACTGGATACCAAGTCTTTGGATTTGCAGAAAACACAAAGGCTAATAGAATTTTCTCTCATCAAGCACTCCATTTTCATTTTCTCTTGGGGCTGCGACAGCCTGTGATATTTCAGTCCTATTACTATTATTTAGAAGTGGACCACACTGCAGCATTTGAGGAATTGCCCTCAGTGTGAGTGAGCAGACAGGCTATTTGTCAAACTCTCTGCTTTTGAAGTTTAACTAGGCAATTAATAGAGGTGGTCACACACATCTAATGATTAATGGGAAAGGTGATGAGCATACTTAGTCTGGACGACTGCCGTTTGCGGCACCAAATGCACTCACTTACACTTTTACTCTGACTTCCTCAAATCCATTACCGCCACTGCAGTAGCTCAAAAAAGCAGTGACAGTGTGCTCAAGAACAGACTTTTTGGGTTATATTTTGGAGTTGGTTAAAAAAAGACGATACAAATTTGGATCTGATGCTCTAAATGTGATTGACGATGGATTCCCGGATATTTGCGATTCAGCAGTCAAGGCTGTGCAAATGTGCAGAATTTTGGTCAAAAAAATATTTTTAAAATGGATTTATTTTTCTCTGAAGATAGACCACAGAAAACACATCTTATTCAGCATTACAATGCAGGTGAAAATGACAGCATACATACATAACCACTGTTAGAAAGCCCACAATTTTGCATGTTTATGGATTTATGCTTCACTGATCATGTTTTTTTTCATCCAGTGCTGAGTTTTCGCACTTTGTTCGGTGGTTCCTTGAATGCACCATAACTCTGTGCTGTGACTGGTTATACTATGACTCCAATTGCACTGTTTAGGACAGGAGTCGGCAACCTTTAGCATCAAAAGAGCCATTTTAGCCCTTTTCCATGAAATTAAAACCTACTTGGAACTACAAAACCTATTTGACTATTACATATATAGTTTCCTAAAGTGTATTGTCACGTTCCTATTCCGTCTTCTTGGCGGAGTGACGAGCCACACCTGTTGCCACCTGGCAATTAGTCACATTAATGTCGTAACATATTGATTAGTTCCAGTTCCAGCACCACTCTCCATGCCTCTTTAGTTGCCATTGTTCATTAGCGACAACGGAAGCGAACATGGTTTCTCACCGAGCTGACCCACCAGAAAACACTGCACACGCTTAACTCCCACGCAGAACTTTAAAAAGCTCATGATGGCATCAGAAGAGATGGTGTAGTGACTACACAGAAGTGTAAACTAGCTGGAGCCACAGCAGAAGGACAAAATAGCCGCATGCGGCTCCCGAGCCAACGGTTGCAGACCCCTGGTTTAGGACAATGGTCAACAGTGTTGATTTGAGGGCTAAAGGCCGTCAAAGTATGCAAAATGTGTCTGGTTGCTGGATAGACGCCTCTGTGCTTCCTTGGAACAGTTTCTTCTATACACTGCTGCACATGTGTGCACATCCTTACTTTGACATCTCCTTAAATCAGTGACGTGCGGTCAGTGGAGCCTCCCTTGTCATGATGAAAAATACAAAAACTAATAATAACATAAAATATATATTCATATTTGTCCATTGAACTGCACTGTAAAAGTATTTTCTGTATGATTCCAATAGTTTTTTCTAACATTTTCTTAAGTAACAATCATTGAATTTGCAGATTTCCTGATCAAATACAGGAAAGAAACATAAGGTGAGGCCACCGTGGGCGTGGCTTGTCGGCTAAGTGCGCATGCCCCGTACTAACGGGCTGAGTACACGCTGCTGCCCCAAGGACTGCTGTGGCATAATACGTCTGCTAACGTAGATATTATTTAATATTTCAACAGTGCCTTTTATTCCCGATGCTTGGCTCAAAAAATGAGCAAATGTAGTGCATTCCCTCGGCTGAAAATCTGTATCTTTTGTAGAGAATTTCATCAGGGAATGTTAACGGATCAGTGTGACCTCAAAGTAGCCATTCCCTTCGTGGTGCTTCTCAAATTATTCTTGGCATTGGTGACGCCATTACCGAATGAGTTACACAGTGAAACAGTGGCGCTTTCATGGCCGATTTTAAGATGAAAGTCTCTGTACAGGCTCTGTACGTAACTTGGTCGGGCCTCGCATGTTCCTGATGAATTTTGTCCAGTTCTTCGCAAGTTTTTTTCTTCCAGCGACAGTCTTGGCATTCTGTCCAAAAACTTCAAAAATTTTGCATAAAACTCTTGTGATTTTTACAGGCACAGAACCCAATGTGGCAACAGTCATACTTCCAGGATGTCTTGCTGGTATGACATCACAGCTCAAAGGGCTTCAGAGCATAGCTTATTATCTTGAAAATCTTTGAATTTTATGTATTTAAAAAAAAAAAGTGTGCCATTTCCTCATTTTATCCCTGTTTAAGAATTTTGAGTGACCTTTTACTTGTTAATTTTGAGCAGGCGCTTCTCAGCTGATCCAACTTCATAAACTACCTGAATGTCATGGCAACAATGTTAAACAGGAGAACCTCAAATAACTTGCTTTCACCCTCATTTAATAAATTGAACATAGTAGGAAGTTGGAATTGCACACTTCCATGTTTTTGTGCAACCTTTGTGTCTTGTTAAAAACTACAAAGAGGTCAATTGTTCACTTTTGGAGGTTCAGCTGTAGTTTCCTCAGATATCAACAATGTCACGGGAAGGTGTGGTGTGCTTCTGGGCCCCGAACGCAGAGGCAGGAGACAGGAGGCAGGTAGGACTTTAGAGAATGTATTCTGTTCCACAAAGCTACAACACAGGGCGATGGTGACAACAAAAAGGTACACCATACTAAAAATACAAAAATAATACTAAGCAGTACGGGCTGAAGGCAGGTGCTGCTGAACGCTCATGACAAACTGAAACTACACCGGTCTCGTGGCAGCAACACAGGTGAAGCATGGAGTCGAGACGAATAATCCGGCGTTCCCCAGCTGTCAGCAGTCAGCCTAAGTAGTGGGCGTAGGCAATCAAGCTCAGGTGTGTAGGGCAGCTCCGCCTCCAGGCAGGCAAATGGGATCTGGATAGAATACAAACAAAAGGGAGACAGGGGCACGTGGAATGTGACAAACAACCTAGACATGTTCGTTGAGAGGAAGCCTGCTGGGTGTTTAGTTCTTCTTACGACTGTGTTTTCTGACTCACGGAGAAGAAGAGAAGGTGTTTAACATTTAGTAGTCACTGGCCTACTAAATGTGGCTCCTCTGGGTATTGTTTTGACAGGAAATCTCTTATCAATGTGATATTTTTAAGCTCACCTTTAGTTAACTCTCATTTTGGCATTGATCTCATCTGGGGACTGTATATTTAGCTCACAGTACAAGGTAGTACTATGGCCTTTAGCTCCATTATATCACTTGGGTGACAGAAACAATACACAGACTTTCCACTTGTTATTTTGGTAATGGTAATGCTTTAATTCTATGTGAACATGCATACAAGTTACACTGGAATACATCACATAATTTCTTTTCTTGGGAGAATGAACAGAATAAGAATTTCATTGCATAGTATAACTGCCTGTTTTACTATGCACATGACAATAAAACTCTTGAATCTTGAATAATATCATTCACAGTTCCACATGTCCAAAAGGAGTAAAGAAGCAAAGCTTATTTAATCCGAAACCCCATCCGTATCACATCTGTTGCTGTACATGTATTCACTTCCAGTATTTTGTATCTTTTTAATACATATAAAAGTGATAAGGTAATATAACGATATGTTAATATAATTGTCAAGGTTTGTGAATTATGTGATGTATTCCACTGTAACTTGTATGCATATTGAAATAAAATCAAACCATTACCATGACCATAATCAATATAATAATAATTCCCCTCATTGAACTGCAGAGATTATTTTTAATGCGGATAATTTATTGGTTGATCAAGGCTCTTTTGAATTTCATTTACTTTTTAAAACTGTGACTCAGCTGTAGTCCCTCGCCAGCTAGTTTGTTAGATGCACTCCAAAATATGATGCAGTTATGCACCGAAATAATATTCTTCCACGTGTTTATGTCTTAGAGCGCTATGGATTTAGACGTGTAGTATTGTTGACTGGACGTGCTTGTACACCTTTCAGTGTGCACACTCGTTTGGCATGTTATCTGGTTCCAACTTGTGTTGTATTGTTGCATCTGCTTCCAGGCTGCCTCAAACAGCCATTCTGATATCCCCAGAGTGTTTGGTCGACAGATATGATTCTTACCTCAAGAAAACAAATATGGGTCGTTGGATTTTTTGGGCTCCAAAATTGTGTGCCTCCTCGTGTTGACGGTAAGTTCCATTCTTCCTGCAAAACATGTTTTGACAGTGTGAAGAATTGTTGAAAACACCAATGTACTGCCAGATAACCAAACAAAACACGCTTGTTCTGAGAAGCATGTGGCATTTCCCAAAAGAAGGATTTAAAAAATAGAATAGAATTGAATTAAGTTCAAAACTTAATTTTGGTTCCATAAACAAGTTGTTCTCATTTAATTCTTATATTTCATCTTTTTGTTATTGTGATACATGCGTCCTGATGTGTTCTGTTTACAGTGTTACTGACTTAGGAGTTCATTTATGTATAAATTCCAGCTTACACTAAAACTCGACTTACATTACAGTCTATGAACAGAAATTGTTTGGAACCCAAGGGCCACCTGTATGTCCGGCCACGTGTTTATTTACTGAGGAGACCATAAAAGTCTGTCAAACTTATTCAGATACACGTATTTGTTCTTTGCTATGAACACTATGCACGGATAAGCATATCATAAGGTGCATATACAGTGGTCCCTCGCTGCATCGTTACATCGCTCCCTCACTCTATCGTGGTTTTTCAAAAATTAAACCATCACAGTCTAGGAACAGAACTTGTTTGTAACCCAAGGACCACCTGTATGTCAGGCGACATGTGTTTCTTTACTGAGGAGACCATAAAAGTCTGTCAAACTTATTCAGATGCATGTATTTGTTATTTGTTCTCTGCTATAAAAAGTGCATATACAGTGGTCCCTCGCCGCATCGTTCGAACATCGCTCCTTCACTTTATCCTGGTTTTCAAAAATTAATTATCGTAATTAATAAATGATCACTGTTTCGTGGTTGACTACGGCCTATTATTAGTCCAAAAATACTGAAAGACAACTTATATGTAAGGTTAAAATCTCCGTTTGGGCATCTCTGTGTGGAGATTGCATGTTCTCCCCGTGTGTGAGTGAGTTTTCCCACATTCCAAAAACAGGTTAGGTTAGGTTAATTTGAGATGCTACATTGTCCGTAGGTATGAATATGAGTGTGAATGGTTGTTTGTGAATGGTTGTTTGTCTATATGTGCCCTGCGATTGGCTGGTGACCAGTCCTGAGTGTAACCCGTCTCTCGCCCCAAAGTCAGCTGGGATAGACTCAAGCATACCCCCACAACTTTAGTGACGACAAAATGGATGGATGGAAGTTATATGTAGTACTCCAGTCACTGTTACCGTCACACTGCATTGAGTCAGCCATGGCATGTCCAACATGATAGTGTGAAAAAAGCTTCTCCTCCCATTCCGTGTGGAAATGGTTGGTTTGGGCATCTTACTTTGTCCTTCATCCCTACTTTCTTAAGTTTAGAATAAATAATTTGTAGTTTTCTCAAACAAAAGGGTGGAGGCTGGAGTCAAATCCGGATGTATTTATTATGCTGTCTAGACTTTGAGAGGCGGTGGCCGAGATAAAATGTTACAATTATTTTATTTTGCTGAAGTGATGGCCAATTTTAAATTAACAAACCAAGAATCAAGTTATTTGTAGTTCTAAATGTAATTAAGGTGTTTTTACTAACTTTTTTGTCTCTCTTATAACGTTATGCTTTTTCCCGACAGCATCTGTTGCAACATCATATGCAAATCATATGCAAATTAGCCAAATGACATCACTACCGACTTCTAGTTTTCTTACTGAGGAGTTGGAAACTGTGTGGCAGTACAGCAGCACCAAACCACAAAAAAGTGATGTGTACTGTCCGGTGGTCAAAGAAATATGTACTCTAAGCTGTACGGCAAACATTTCAAAATGTGTTCTGAGAATACAGCAACATTATGCTTCCACAGTAGGGCTGTAGACAGATGGTGTTATGCAGTTTTCACAGCTGCATGTGGACTCTTACCTCCAGCTTCTTGTAAATCTCAATTGGAACACAAAAGTTGTTTTGTGCAGCTCCAGAAATAAAACAACCAAGAGCTACTGCGGTTAATTAGGTTGCTTGGGCTTTACTACCAGCACAGGGATGACATCTGAATTCAACAACAAAGCTGCTGTCTCTCCAGCATCACTCCAGAGGGACTAATGGCAGTTTATATACAGGAATGTTCCGGAAAGCATGCACAAATCATAGAAAGATAAAGCCAAAACATTACAAATTTTAAATTTCATACATTGTGGAAACTGACACTCATTTATACCTCACCAAAGCTTGGAGTTGGAACTGACATTCATTCCGTGAGATGTCAGCAAACCTCATGTACTGTGAAGGCGAGTAAAAAGAAAAACATGACAAACGCAGAACTGAAAAAGGAGCTCACCAGAAAATTGTCACTGTCCTGGCTGCCCTGTACTATTCGGTGTTCCCTCTCGACAACGCGGTTCACCTTTTGCGGATTCCCTCTTTCTCTGATTTTTTTGTAAAGTGCAATTTTGCACGTTTTTTTTTTTTTTATTAACAGCAAATGAACGCGCATTGTGTTCAGTAGAAGGTGTTGTATACTCATGTGAGAGTTGAAGACGTGTCCAGTTTGTCTCGGTCACAACAGTCCTGATTGGCTGAGGGAGAACCCGCCTATTGTGTTCTGCGTTCTGATTGGCTGTAGACCATTGTCAATTACTGCCTCTTTCCTGTTGTATGATCGTACAAGCTAAATGAAGGCAGAAGTTACTGTAAATGAATCTTCGGTTCAGGACGACGAGGAGGAATATGTTTTAACAAGGGCACAAAAAAGCTACAGCCTAACAGCGCTCGGACAAGCTACGGTCAGAGGAGTGAAATATGTGTGAGTCACTTAATTTTGTGTGTCCAATCTCTTAAGTTGATCCTTAAAATTCCAAGCAAAATTTGGACTTTGGGTGTTTAAACAAGAAAAAAATGTGATAAAATATTAATGCCTGTCTAAGAAAAGTGTATAACGTGTATGGTGAGGGGTTTTAAAGCATTGAAACATATATAACAATTGTACAAAAATACAGTATAGTTGGCTACTTCGCGGATTTCACTTATTGCAGGCTATTTTGGGAGCCTATCCCCAGCGATAAACGAGGGAACACTGTATTGCCAAGTTGACAATACAGTCGTCCCTCGCTACATCTTTGGTTCGGACATCACTCCCTCACTTTATGCCAATTTTTCAAAACATAATTAATAAATGATTGCTGTTTCGTGGTTGGCCACGGCCTGTTATTAGTCCAAACACAACAAGGAGGTTGAAGAGCTGCATGCGGCTCCAGAGTAGCATGCTACAGTATGTTCCCTCTCTTATGTCCCTGCAGTGATCCCGTAGCCTGCGCATTATAGTTGAGCAATTTCCTGGCAGAGAAGATCTGTTTATCATGTAAGCACATCGAGATCAACAATACTATCTACCCCAATGGCTGGACAGGACAAAAACAAAACAAAACAAAACAAAAAAACAGTCGAGCAATGTGTTGTCGGGAGTGAGCGCTTTGAGTGCCTTGGCAGTGGAAAAGCGCTATACAAGTGGAAGACCATTTACCATTTTACCATTTGTAAAAGAATAATAGGCGTGTGAAAGTTACCGTAGGGGTGTTATAGCATGTCTCCAGGTCTTTAATAAAGGTACAAATCTTATTTAGAAATCAATAAACTGGTTTTCTAGACTCTAACTATGAAAATATTCCATTTACTAATATTGATTCCTACTTCACGGAAATTCACTTATGGTGGTCGGGGCTGGAACCAATTAACCACGATAAACGAGGGACAACTGTAACAGCATGAAATAAATATTAATATGTGTCTATTGAACTGTATTATATATGTATTTTCTGTATGATGCCAATCCTTTAACACTTTCTTGAGTAAAAATCACTGAATTTGCACAAGTGTTGATCAAATACAGGGTAGAAACCTCTGGTGAGGCCACCGTGACCGTGGCTTCTCAGTTTAGTGCGCAAGCAAGTGGGACTATGGTGCCTGCAAGTTTGTGTTTGTCAGCATGTCGCCAGTAATATACAGTTGCAGACACATTACACACGACACACATTACTTTCAACAGCCGGTGTACTGTCTCCAGTGTAAGTGCGACGTCATTATTCTTGCTAATTGGACAATAAAATAACCAGAAATGTCATACGCGAGGCATTCGAGGTACTGATGCATCCTGAACTGGTCAGGTGTGCGTGAGATGGAAGGTGCTTGACACTGCTGTCCTTATGTTGACGAAAAGCCAGCATTAAAAAAAAAAAAAAAAAACTTTATTAAAATACAACCGGAGAAGTGCTGAAGTTAGATTTACAAACAAGTCAAATGCAGGATATTTTTACGTTTTGTTGAATGAATGAATGAATGAATGAATGAATGAATGAATGAATGAAATTGCCTGCCAACTTCACCGTACGTCACTGAAATATATGACTGTCAACAAGAACCTCTCCATGTGCCACTAACCTTCACAGTCCAGTTTTAATTCATGCAGGGCCTCTCCTGTGCTCCATCTGTTCTTAGTCTCTCTGTGGAACACGCACAAACACAGTACCCTCTCCCAGGACCAGACCACCGTCGTTGCATTATTCATTAAATGTCGCTGCCCCATGAGACAAACAAGTTGCATAAAAAATGGCATACTTGCAAAAGGAAAAGTAACAAAAAATGTATATACTGTATGTATGTAAGGACAGGTGCCACCTCGTGAAGATTTCTGTGCAATCACATCCTTACTGACGGTAGGATCATTATACTTCCATACAGGAAGTCTGTGTGTAGAACAGTGAGCATTTTAATTGTTCATGTTTTCTTAATTTTTTCCCCTCCATTTAATTTTCACCAGCGGTAGCAACAGGTGTCTGTTGCTATGGTTACAACACAGAGATCCACAGAGAAGATTGTGTAATGGTGCCTTTTGTGCCATCGTAGTGTTTTTTCCAGTGGGTTTCTTGTTGTGATCACTAAATGAGAATGGCTGTGCCCGTCAGAAATGGATGAGTGGGCTTGACTGACAGCAAAACGCCCCTCCTGAAGGAAAGTTTGACACCGACTGACTGAATGATGCGTAGACTCTTCTTGAGACTCAACACTCTTTTCTCATTTCTTAGCACCATTTTTAACATGTCAGGACAGTGGACCCTCAATTTTCATCATTCATTGTTCCAAAAGCAATTTTACCCTTAGGAAATAACGTCAATCCAATTAATCCGTTCCAGACACCCAGAAATATTCACAAAAACTACATTTTATAGAGAATAATTTAAGTTTTACATGCAGAAAACAATACAAAATAGATATAAGACAAATTACATGGATGATATTAACATTTAACATCACTTTATTGGGGGGTTGCTTGAGGAGCGCAGAGGTAGGGGATTTACACTGTCCACGGACACAGTCGTTGTCCGTGCTTTCTTGGATAGCTCACACGACTTTATTTCCATCAGCAGACGCAATCACATGCGTTTACGGCAAACAAAACACCCCTTTACGGCACAACATGTCACACTGTCATGATGCTGCATCGCTCACAGAGGTGTGACATGTAAACAAACCTTTTTCAGGAGATTCTGTGTATATCCTGCGGTCTACTTGGAAGTCCGAGATGTCTTATGAGTGTGATACAAGGTAGAGGGAACCACGTAGTACTTGAGCATAATGCTGGGCACCGTTGGAGTTAGCTCATTGCTGACTGTGGCTAATCAGCCGCTGTTTGTATTGTCGGTCAAGTAGACGAGCAAAAGTAGTCTCCAGTACCAAATCCAAGCCAGACAATCAAAATGCTGATTCAGTGGCAGTAGGACCATGGTATCAGGCAGCCAAGTTAAGTGGTGTGCTCGCAAATCATATGTGGAGAAGAAGCAAACAAACACCTGCGCCTGCGTCCTGTCCCCTATCCCCATTGTTGCGGTTTATTTAGCAATACATAGATAGATACTGAAATTGCAAGCATACTCAATACTCACGCAATAAGAGCAATGGGTCACCAACGCATGCCGTGCATGACTTGATTCCGTGGAATGATCCAGTACAGGGCAAACAGACCACTTTGTGACATACAAGGGCTGTATGAGAACCGAGACGGTGAACGAAAACTGGGCAAAATTTTGGCAAAAATGTTTGTGGAAAACCGAATCATATCAAAACAAGGACATTGGAAAACCAAGGTTCCACTGTGTCTCTATTGAAAAATGCTGATTTATCATGGCAATGCTTGGCCGTTTTCCATTCAGAGACATAAAAGATTTACATAATTTAGTCAAATTTATGAGTTCTGTCTCATTCTCTGCTTGTCATTTACGTGTGCACAATGTTTAAAGCACCAGATGGGGAAAATGACTCTTTCTAGCAGAAAGGCTGCTGGCAAAAGCTCACTAAGCCCACCACAGGCTCTAAGAGGTCTTTGATGTATGATGACAGAAAGTATATACTGGACAGTTTGCGACTGCTTTTTGATATCGTCACCTTGTTCAAATAATTGCCAAATTTCGGGGAAAAATAGATTTTTTTTTGCCTAAATCAACTCCTTTATGATGCTGTTCACCTCTGGTAAAATTGCCTACATTCTCAGTTGAACAAATCATGCAATTCTACGCTTGTATATGACTTATGTCAAGAGTGTGAATTTGGCGTGAGGCTCACTTTTTTGTGTTCTGAAAAACTTGAGAAAATGACTCAAGTAGTTATTTGGACAAGGTGACGATATGCAATACAATGTTCCCTTGCTACATCGCGGATTCGCTGTTTCTCTGATTTTTTTAAGAGCATATGAACACGCTTTGTGTTTTAGAGCGAGCTATCGGTGCTCTGTTGCACGTGTCTGTTATTGTATTTACTACTGCTTCCAGTAGAGGGTGTTGTATACTCATGTTGAAGACGTGTGCAGGTCCACCTCGTCTCAGTGTGTTTACGCGCCTGCACGAGCATATTAGCAACCCACAGTAGACAATAGCCAGCTAAATATGGAGCCACAACAGTCGCTATTGGCTAAGGCAGAAGCCGCCAATTATGTTCTGCGTCCTGAGTGGCTGTAGACCACTGTCAATCAATCTCATTCGTACTGTTGCTAGCAAACTAGCTAACTGCATGAGCTGCTTGCTAACCGCCAATAAACAATATAAGAAAAAGAAGAAGAAGCAGGAACCGCTAACCGGCTGAATTAAGCTTTGGTTCAAGGAGCAATATGTTTTAACAAGGATACAAAAACTCTACAGCCGAACGACGCCAGGACGAAGCACGGTCAGAGGAGTGAATACGCGTGAGTCACTTAATAATTGACTGTGTCCAACCTAGTAGATTGATCATTAAAATTCTAATGGAATTTTGACTTTGGGAGGGTTTTAAAATGCGAGAAAATGTTAATGGCTGCCTGAGAAAAGTGTATAAAATGTATTGTGAGGGGTTTTGCAGCCTTAATACATATATAATAACTGTAAACAAATAAAGTTGGCTACGTCACGGATTTTACTTATTGTGGGCTATTTTGGGAACCAGTCCCCCACGATAAACGAGTGAAGACTGTAATATAAAAAATAAGCATCCCAGCATTCACCAGTTGTGTAACATTGCAGTTACCAAATGGGGGGGCTGAATAATTGGTCACACGAGATGACAGACGTTTTCCACATTCACTGAATTGTGGGAGGGGAAGAAGATGAAGGAACGGAAGTGTAAAGGTGAACAACGGTCACCGGAAAAGACCAAACAAACAGCAGCAGGGAGTAAAGATGCAGGAGATTGCAAACAATGAAAGATGGGAAGAAAGGATGTGATCTAAAACAGAGTCTGAAAGATAGTTACTGTATAAGTTGGGGGACTTATAAGTCGGTGGCATGAGAGGAATGAGCACTGTGCTTCTTTAGCTCCCTTCAGTTGGACTCCCGTGTCTTTTATCCCTTCAAGATCAAAGCACCGGAAAAAAACTGTAAAAACTTTTTCAGTCAGAGAGCCTTCTGATGGGGAGGAAGAATTTTGTGAACCTCTTTCTGGTTTCTGTGGTTATGACTTGTACCG
Source organism: Dunckerocampus dactyliophorus (assembly GCF_027744805.1). NCBI lineage: Eukaryota > Metazoa > Chordata > Actinopteri > Syngnathiformes > Syngnathidae > Dunckerocampus > Dunckerocampus dactyliophorus. The sequence continues at coordinate 25,125,228 of NC_072824.1, read as the reverse complement.
GAAATCTGTCCCCGTATGACATGGTTTAGCAGGGCGGAAAATTGGTGGAAAACATAACATTTTAGAGCCCTGAGGAAAGAAGATGCACCATGCACTTAAGGTTTGTCCCAAGTACCTGCAGCATCTTAACCTGGTTTTGACTTACAGAAGCTACCCGAGCAACAGCCACTAGATCGATCGCCTTCAACCTGAAAGCCGCATCACATGCACCTCCCCACGCGTTCTCCATGATGAGTAGTGATGTGCGGATTGACTGATGGGCTGAAATATCGACACCGTTAGGCTCTAAAATTGATTCTCAAATCAAAATGTCGGTACTTTGACACTTGAGTCATTTGAGTTAATGTTTATCATTAACAGGAACACAGTGGAGAGGAACTAAATTATTGAGACCTTGTCTATATGGTATGCAGTTGTTTAAAATAAATGAATTAATTACTCAATCTTGTATTCTTTATTTTATGCGTTCCGGTATGATTTGAAATACACTACTTTTTAAAATTTATCTGACACGTTAAGTGGATTTGCACAAAGTATCGGTATCAGACCGGTATCTCTAATACCAGCCTAAATTTTACTCGGTATCAAATCGGAAAAGAAATCAGTGGTATCGCACATCACTGATGATGAGGGCGGGTGCACAAAGCACAAAATGTCTGCTCCTAAGCACACTAGATGAACGAGACCACAAATTAGCCACATCACTGTATAAGCCTCAGGGTCCAAAGTGTGAGAAAAAAGTAGCAGGTTTTATACCGGGAATTACAGTACTCATGTCAGGGGTCACCAAATGTGGAGATGCGGTTCTGAACGAGACAGTCAAGGATAAGTGATATAAACGGTTTACTATCCACGAATAAGAAAGAACAACAGTTGCTAGTGGGCTGGGCAGGTTTTCACGGTCTTTCCACGTTTTGCTCACATAGCACAACACTTCACATATATCATATATTCCAAGCTTAACCAATGCAGCTATGTGTGCAGCATATTTTGTTACTTATTTATTAACCAGATTTAGTTTGAACAACTCCAATAGCAACAGTGCTTCGCTCTGCTTAAAGTTTCACATTTTGATCCTGTCAAACTGGATAGTGTCTAACGGCAGCATCTCTACCAGAGATGTCTGTCTTGCCCTAGCAGCACCTGAAACTGTGCTCTGACTGCTCTCCTCCTCTGTCCACCTCTCAAATGCCGATCCCACAAAGCGTCTTGGCCCACACATGGCTTCTTTTAAAAAGAAAAAAAAAGTTCCCACCAACTGTGTATTGTTTGGAAAAGATCTCAATGATTTAGTTACTTTCAACCGTGTTCTTGCCAACTCAAATGAGTGAAGTATCAAAAGTATCAATGTTTTTCATTTGAGAATTAATTTTAGAGCATTGGTATCGGAAGTAACAATATTTCAGTATCGATCCGCACATCACTACCATGAACCTCACCGCACGTCCCTGCTTCTGGGGAGACATAATCATTCCAAGGATGTTCGGTGAGATACACTACAGTTATCTACGAGCATGAGCACTGGCCTTGCACCGGCCTCCTTGTACATGTGGAAGGATGCCAGGCACTGGTTCTTCAGTGTGTTGGCGGGGGTGGTGGTTCCCTCTCTCCATGGTCATTTGGCTGGACACCAGGCACACAAGAGGTTGGCCTTGTCGCGTCCTACATTTTATTTAAGATTTTCACCTCAAGGTACTTTGGGAGACTTGTTATTCAGGGTTGTGAGTGGCCAATGTTCAGCATGGGGCTGGATGTGGTAGTTACATCAGTCCTACAAGGAGAATGGGTATGGCGGGTGCTTTATGGCAGGCAAGGTTATGATGCAGCTCTGTGCCACGGCCTCCTACCCTCCTCCCATATGTCTCACCTGTATTCCGTCTAGGGGTGGTGGGGATTGGCGGGATAAAATGGCTTATCTAATATGTTCCTTCTGCACTAGGTGAAACACTGCACCCCCAGTCCACAAAAGACAAAAAAAACATCAAAGCCTAGATAAAAAGAGCATTAACTATCTTACTGTACTTGCTTATCCCATACTACATGCATAAGTGGGGAAGAAAAATAAGGATGAGGATTTAAGACTAAGAAAGAATGATAGGGTTTTGCTCTTTCTTGGTTAATCCCTCCTGTCTGTGTGTGTAACAACATAGACCACCTGTGGTGGATCAATACATGACAGGCATTTTAACAAAGGTAGGGCTGGAATACATCATAGTGTATGTGTTTGTGTGTGTGTTCCATACTTAGATCAATTTTCCTGAAAGGGCACATATTTGACCAATCCTTCAGCAATTTTAGGGGGTCAGGCCAGGGGTCGGCAACCCGCGGCTCCAGAGCCACATGCGGCTATTCAGCCTCTTTGTTGCGGCTCCCTTTGCTGAGCTCGCTGCTTTTTTTTTTTAACACCGAAGTAGAGGAAATGTACATTTTCGAAAATAAATTGAAATATCAGACTCACCGCAAGTCCGTGAATAAATCTAGACTGCGTTCTGACTGCTGATTGGATGAGCAAGGGAATGGGAGGTAGGCTAGTGTATGCAGTGAGTCTCAATGGAGAGAAAAAAGTTGGCGGCGTTCGGAGTTGAGTCTTGAGCAAGTTACTGCACAGTAAAATAAAACTATAAAATTAAGGAGAGCATAGTAATATGTTTTTTAACAAGAAGCGCGCCGTAGCTATGTGTTCGGAGCCCGTGACACGCTAATCGACGAGGCGGTGACTCTGGGAGAAGCAGATAGTGTGCTGCAGGAGCTGACAGTGTCACCCCGCTTGTGACTGCTGTGAGGCGGGGCAGAACAATACATTTTTTCACTTTTAGGTCTCCAAATACCAGTCATCAAAAGGGTTTGGAAAGTTGCCAGATTTAGCGAGAAAATGGCCAAGTTGGCAACACTGGGCTGCACATGAGATCGTGTGAGGGGGGAAGCTGTTCACAGATGGAGAATACATGAAAGAATCTTTCATAAAAATATCGGAGCCTTAAAAAATAAACAAATTATTCAGAAAATGAAAGAATGCCTCCCTCTGCAAAGACAGTCAAGGACAGGACCAATAGAATGGTTACTGATGACAATTTAGCACAGGCAAACTCATATGCAGAAATATGAACTCTGCTGAGCTTTTTATGTTCAAGTTGGCTTCATTTTGTTTTCATTTTAAACAAATGCAGGAACCACTGAAGGCTAACAGAGTTCAGTGTTGAAATGATTTCGGAGTAGGCCTACACGTGCCTGCTGCACTCTTATTTGTTGAATTCTGTTGCAACAGGTTACATTTAAAAGAGATTACAGTTTGACAAGTTTATAAGCCGTGTAATGTTTTGCGGCTCCAAACTCGTTGCCGACCCCTGCTCTAAGCAGTCAGAATGTGGGAAGTCAAACAATAAATGACGTCTGTCTCATGCCAATGTAAACCAGGGTTGCAGGATGCTAGCTGATGTGGAAGTTAGGTGTAAATAAAGGACGGGATCGTAGCAAGTTTGTTAGCAACAGTCAAGGGACCTTCTCACCGCACATACCACTTCCAGCCTTCAAAAGAAGAGGGTTTTCGGCTATATCCTGTTTACCTGTGTTCACAAAATAAGGGTTTCATAAAAATAGCTTACGCCAACATTGAGGCAGCAAACAAAGTATACTACTTTTCAAAGGTAAACATCTTTTGTGAAAGTGTACTCCCGTTAAAAGAAACTTTAGAACATTTACTTATTATATCAGTCACGACTTTGTTCGGAAACCTTGTGATGAATGTTGAAACAGGAAATAATGACAGAGCAAATACTATTTCTACAGTATCTCATATTCCCTAGTTTCCCTGAACACTGTTATAGTGAATCTTCTTGTATTGAGCATCATCACTCTCATAAATTATGTGCACATTCACTGCTGAATGAAGTGAGTCATTGAATGTCATTGCATCTCAGACCTCCCTAGTCAAATATACTAAACAATGTTGTTAACATGCGGTTCAGGGGAAGGTGAAGTACATCATGTTGTATTGCAGTATCTGACTCTCACTATAGGAATTTGGACCTGTTACATAGATTTACATGCATTTTACATTTAGGCACAGCCATCGTGTTGGCAAAATGTCTGTCAAAGTTATGCCAAAGGAACAGTTGGCACTTTAACACCTGGCAGTTAGCCAAGCAGGAAGTCATGTTCAGAAAAGACAGTCGGGAAAAATTGATTAAAATGAAAATGATACTACTACTATACAGTATAACATAAAATGGGTTTTTCAGTTTTGAGTGATTAAAGGTTTTGTGTAAGAAGTCCAAAATGCATAGAAAAACATTTTTTAAATATGTGGGGAAAAAAAATAAAGTTGTAGAACTTATTTTTTATTTGATCTATTCCAAATCAGACTTATGCAATAATTGTGCAAGAATAACATGAACATTTCATGTACTTCATTCACACACACAGACAAGTCCGGTACATCTGTAAGGCCCACACCATAAACACTCCTTTCACTCCACGACCATTATGCATGCAAAATAAGTTATTCAACAACTGCGTCATCTTAGCATCATGCGGTTCTAAGCGAGGGAACTATTGCAGTGTTTGTTTTACATTTTCCAATGGACATGGAACATATAGTGCGTCTTGGTTTGTTTAAAACAATGACAAAAACAGAACACAATCACACATTCTTGTTGACTTACACACAACTTATAGAAAGTTCATTGATGCATGCTGTTTTTCAGTCTGACTTGTTTCTATTATATGTGCATCCATCTAGTCATCCATTTTCTACACCAGTGATCCCTTCATGGTCACTGGGGAGCTGGAGCCTATTCCTGCTGAAGGTAGGCGTGCATTATATCTCGGTGTTTATTTCTAACAATCTGAATGTTTGCCCCATTTCTGTCTCTCTTCGACTAGACATTATTTTATTTCATTTAAGGCCACAAACAAGACTCATTTTATGGTTAGTTACTGGTGTAACACTCCCTACCCAGTTGGTTTGTTGTTTGCCAACCAAAAGTTAGTGACTTGCAGAGGACACATCTCCAGTTTGCTGTCCATAATGATCCTGGACTATAATCAAAACAAAGAATAGTTGAAGCTGACTGCCACTTACACCAGCACATGCACCGTTCCAAACAAAACAAGCGGAGAATGCCTCTTGAGGAGCTAGGAAGTTCCTCGCGATTCACCCATCCCCTTTGTTAAAACCGTTGATTGTGCAAAATGAATGGGTGCCTCTGTAGCCTTTATCATACAGGTGCAGAGCTCACTTAGCACTTTGTCCATGCCAGCATATCAGCGGCATTATCCTCCTCAGCCAACCCCCGTCTCAAAATCAACCAGCACAGCCGTAGCCACAACCCCATCTAATTCTAACAGAAAGAGGTGTCCCTAGAGGTGTCCCTAGAGGTGTCCCTAGCCCGAGCAATAACGATAGACACTACACTCTTAATTTTGGGGGGGAAAAAACTCTTTGCCTTTTTCCTTAAGTAAATATACAGTATATTGGGTCAAAATCGACCCGTAATGCCACAGATGCTACTGGTGGTAAACTCTGTAAAAAGAAAGGTCCAGGGAGCCACATCAAAATTATTCAAACTATTCATTTCATGGATAAGGAAGCCTATCAAGGCAACCGAGAGGTGGGAAATAAATTGGATCATAAATGATAAGAGATGGCGACAGAGCGCTAACACAAGAGGAAGGCTAATTAAATGACATGTCTACATGGTGTGCTTTGATTGCATGACTTCTATTGAGTTGTTCTGCTTGTATTGAATGGTTATTTCTATGATGTTGGTTAGCATTAATAAATAGTGTGAAGAGTGATTGTATTTATTATACAACTCACCCAGGTTAGGCATCCATGCTTTTTGCCTGTTGGACTGTACCAACTTTTGTACAGGTAACAAGCTCTGAAGTCAAAAAACATAATTACTGTAGGAGTAAGTTATATACTGTATACTGTATATAAATATACACACACTCTCACACTATCCATGTTGCATATTGCCTCAATCCCTGCCCGATGAACCTGTGAGACAAAGAGCGGACACCTTGAACATGATTAAATCATCCCTGTAGATGGGGGGTAATGTAATAGTCTTAATAGCCCAGAGGGGAAGTCAGAGCAAATGAATAGAAAAAGAACATAACCCTCATTATTCTCTGATTGCCTCCTATAGTTCAAATGCTGACTGGGTTAAGTATGTATACCGTAAAGTTCATCAGTCATCTATCCAGCCACAGTAAGTGGGGGTATTGGCAGTGGGGGCGCAGCTTGTCCTCTTTGCTGCCCTGCTGTGCACTGCATGTGAGTGGCAACGTGCACATTCTTTGTCCTTGCACCCTGAGAAGGCTTTGGCTTGGCTGAGATTATGGGTGAATGATTGCAAGAAAAGAGGAGAGGGAAGTGTGCCAACCTGATATGGACAGTGAGGAAAGAGAAGAGGGGAGTGTGTGTCATCTGTTACATCAGGGAGGTTTTTTTTGTTGTTGACTAAAACTAATTCAATTCAGATGACTAAAGTATGACTAAAATTAGAATACATTTTAGTTAAAAAATGTGTGACTAAGACAACATTTAAAAATACTGTGAAAACGAACAGTGCCGTGTATCCTTATACAGTCATCCCTCGTTTATCGCGCTTAATTGGTTCCAGACCCGAAGTGAATTTCCACAAAGTATTTTCAATATTAATAAAGGACCATTTTTGAGAGTTAGTGCGTAGAAAACCTGTTTATGACTGTCTAAATACAATTTTTACCTTTGTTAAAGCCCTGTAGACATGAAATAACACCCCTACACCTTTACACAACTGACAACATAGAACAAAGCATGCTACCGAGCCAACTAGTTAACCTCCAATTTGTTTATTCTAAACTTAGAAAGAGTTTCAAACAGAGTGGGGAAGAAGAAGGACCAAGTAAGAAGCCAAAAACTCACCACTTTTCACTGTCATGTCAGACGTGCCATGGCTGACTCGATGCTGTGTTAAGGTAATGTAATATAATGTCATGTCTCATCAATGTATCATTACTGATGCCTAGCGACCAGCATACTTCATATAACTTATCTTTCAATATTTTTGGACCAATAGTAGGCTATTTCTTTTTTACCAGTCTGGCCATGGTGGTAGAAGCTTTACTTATCCTCCTCTGCAGCTCAGTGTTGCGAGACAATGATTCAGAGATGGTAGAACGCAGGTACACAAAATCGTGAACGTCATCCAGTACGTGGTTGAAGATGTTTACGTTAGAATGAGACATTGCACCCTGTGCTATAACTTACATCTTCTTCAGGTTAATAGTAAGGCCAAAATCTTTCGTCGTTGGAGATCATCAGATGAATGAACACTGACTGCAGCAACATTAGCCAAGAGAAAGTCCCAAAAGGCATTTCTGATGGATTTTGGATTTGTATTTTAATCTGAAGAGGTTGAACAGCTTTCTGTCTAATCTGGTACATACAGTTAGTAGATGCCTTCAGTGGGGCTTCCGAAAGTGTGCATACAACCTTTTGGGACTCTGGCTCCATGCTATTTGCCCATAGCTGGGGCCCGAGCATGTGCAACCACTCCAGGCCAGAGTGGACCTGGGAGTAACTCCACATTCCCTAAAACTCCCAAACTGGAGCCTTTCCAGCAGCTGCAATGCATTGTCATACTATGACTATGGCTATGTGAGTTACAGTGCTAACATTAGAGTGACATTTTAACAGCAACATCATGGCAGGTTATCCTATTCGCTGACAGAAAACAAAATGATCAAACCACGTCTGTAGCTGACTGATGGATAGTTGGCAGAGCTCCAGACTATTTTCAGGTGTGTAGCGAAGCCTGCTCTTCTACACAGCTGCCCTTCATGAAGTTCACCTAAAAGTCAGTGGGTCAGAGGTAATGGTATTTCCCCGGGGAAGGAGGTTTTCATGTATGACATCATGAAACCTGGAACTTCAAAGTCGATCGTTTGAGCGTCTCTTCTCGCAAATGGAGGAAACAAGTAAGGGAGATGTTAGCTTTTTCACACGTTTGTTGCTGATAAACAGGCTATAGGGTCACATTACTGTTATAACATCATTAATAAGTCAATTTTGAGTAAAGGGGACATATATGGACTATATGTATAGGATTGATTATAATAGATGTATAGAACATCTTGACATCTGTCTGATGTGATCCTTTACATTCATGTGTTTGTTTCCAGCTCCCTTAGCTTTACTCAGTGAGCCAATACATTATACATTATGCAGTGGTGCCATTGTCCAGGTGATGGGGAATCACTGTCCAAAAGGAAAAGTCGGTGCTGTGTCTTCACACGTATTTGCTTCCCTACTTGTCCCTCGTTGTTCCTTGACAAAACACACTGCCCAAGGCATATTTCAGACCAGAAGACCTGACTAGCATCTTAATGAAACAACCTGTCACTTGCATTCTGCTAAGACACTATCTCACCCTAAGGACTGTAAACTTGCAACAAGTGCATACATAATCATGTCTTGCGACATAAGCTGTCAAGAAGTCCTCCTTCTGAAGTGACCCCCACAGTATAAACCAACGGCTACAGATTAAAAGTCATCCTCTATTTACTCCAAATTGATGGTTTCTAAATGCTTGTATCCATTTTACATGGAAGAAAATGGTGGCGCAAGATGCCTAAACTCTCGACAAACAAGATGTTATTTCTTTCCAAGCACTTACTAATTAGGCTAATTTGCTTATCTTAATTAACACAGAATCTGGGATTTATTAGTTACTATAAACTAATTAATCAGTCAACACAATATACAGCATATACACTTTATATATACTGTATAGTACATACTGTATAGTATATATACTGTATAGAATAGTAGTAGGGGAGGCAGGCAGGCGAGGCAGAGCAAAAAACGAATAATGACAACATAAAATAAACATTGATATTTACATACAGGGAAGCAGCCCGCCAGCGTGAACCCTGAGCTCAGTCCCCAAAGCCCGGCCGGAGGTGTCAACCCCCATGTCTCGCTGTGCAACAAGCGTTGTGTGACAGCCACCTCCAAAAGATACTTCTAACTGCAGCGACGCAGATCGTTAAGTCTGCCATCAAGACATATAGAGTTGTGGTTTGCACCCAGAGCTGACGCCACGCACTGAGCCCAGACGAAAAGCCACAAAAGGAGGCTTCGGGGGTGCTGGAGGCGCCAGCCAATCGCAGTATATATGTATACTGTATATACTGTATGTCCGCAAAAAGCCGAAAAGTTGGATACTGGCTCTCAACATGGCTAGGAAGACTCGTTTGCGCTCGAGGACTCTATGGAATTTACCAGCTCAACAGGGAGACGAGTCCTGAGCCGAGAGATACAGCCATCGCATCAGTCGACATCCATTGTACTGTTTTTTATTACGCTCTTATTTGGTCCATGAAACATTTTGTCACGAACTGGCGGAACGCCAGAAGTAGAACCCCAAGACGCACGGTAGCAGAAATCCGTGTAACAAAAATGTATTCAGGAACAATATACAAAAATAGTGAGCACAAAAAGTGCAAATAACAACTCAAACTGCCGGGCCCAGCCACGGGAAAAACAAGACAGAAATAATGACAGGGTGTAAGTAGTCACGGTGGAATTGCTTGCAGGTGTGTGACGAGCTCCTCCCAGACCAATCAGCAGTGTACTGCAACACATGACCAGCAGAGGGCAGCAAAGCAGCACCACAGCACATGACACATTTAGCACTAGTGCTACATGATGAAGCTACGAGGATGGTTAGTGTTTCATTAAAGCTAGATCTGCATAGCACCCAGCAAGATTATTCTCTGCCTGTGGGGAGTAAAAGTCGGCGGCAGCTCTCACAAAGTCTGCCATGATTAGTGGTAGCAAGCATTCTCGATGTTGCTGTTGTTGACGCAAGTAGCGTTCGTTGCTATGTTGCTATGTGAATTCAATGCGCCCAGGAAGGAAGCTCCAGTAATGCTGAAAATGACCAAAATATGACAAAATACAGTAAGTATTACATGTTATCATGATTGTACCTGTTACAACATAGTCACAGCATGGAGGATGGAGGTTTTTGGAGGTGTTTTAATAGAGAGCTCGAGTGAATCCCCTTACCTGCATTTTTAGCTGCCTCGTTGTGGCATCTTTTCTCTATTTAGAATGCACAGAAAAGAAAAAGACGTGTGTTCACATAACGATGTCCTCACATAACCATCATGGATAACGGACAAAATTTGTAAACCAAAAAAAAAAGTGCAGTTTTCCTTTAATTTCGTATCAGGAGTCAACATATTGGTGTGGGTGTAATCTCTCATACATAGAAGAAGTCTAATTTTGCAGTTGCACATTGCACACATGGTGACAAAGGTATATTATTAGAAAGCCAACAGGAGGATCAGGAGAGCAATTGATCTCAACTCGTGCAGAACTAAAGAGGGAAAAGGACATTTTACCATCTCTGAACAAGGAAAGTAAATGGGAAAAGAGACCTTGCGGAAATGAGCCATGCACTGTCACTGTGTTTAAGAGGCAAGAGAGGGAAGGTGAAACAAAAAGAGGAAAACAAGAGGTGTCTGTATTCACGGTTGAGTACGTACCTCGGATTTAAGGTCACAGTTTGGATCATTTTTGGTACAGTTTAACTGTTTAGCTTTTGTTTGGTTTGGTTTGGTTTGGTTTAGTTTATTTGAACATGAAGGTTACAATGGAATACATCTCGTGAATCATTCTTTGACAGTTCCACATGTCCAAAAGGAGTAGGAAGAAGCAAAGCTTATTTAATCCTACCCCCCATCCATTCTACATCTAGTACAGTACATGTAGTTCACTTCCTGGATTCCATGTCATGTTTTCAGTGATAGTCAGGATAACACATAATAGATAACGGTGAGATAACCCTCCCCCCCCCAAAAAAGAGAGAACATTCATAATAATGATAATAATGATGACAATACTAAATAAATAAATAAATAAATAAGAACAAAGCTTTTTTTTTTTTTTTTTCTTTCCTTTTTTTTTTTTTTTTTTAAACACAACAAAGAAAATTATAAAAAAATAATAATAATAATAATAATAATAAATAAATAAATAAATAAAAATAAATAAATAAAAAATAAAAATTTAATTAAATAAATAAAAAATAAAATAAAATAAAATAAAATAAAATAGAAAATAAAAAAATAAATAAAATAAAATAACAAACCTGACAGAACAATCAGGACTCTTCTGCCTTGTATTTAGCAAACATCAACTGCTTGTATTGTTTTTTGAATTTGCTCATCTCTGTACATTGTTTGAGTTCTTTACTCATCCGTTCCATAATTTAATTCCACACACGGAAATGCTGTGGGTTTTCAGCGTTGTTCTCGCATATAAATGTTTTAGGTTTAATTTTCCTCTAAGATCATATTTCTCTTCTCTGATTGAGAAATACTTGATTAGATTTTTGGGTAACGAGTTATTATTAACTTTATACATTATTCTAGCGGTTTGAAAGTGTACTAAATCTGCGAATTTTAATATCTGTGATTTTAAAAATAAAGGGTTTGTATGTTCTCTATACTTGGCATTATGAATTATCCTCACAGATCTTTTTTGCAGTACAGTGAGTGAGTGAAGATTGCTTTTGTAATTATTTCCCCATATCTCCACACAATACGTTAGATATGGTAATACTAAGGAACAGTACAGAGTGTGGAGTGATTTTTGATCAAGAAGATATTTTGCTTTATTCAATATAGAGATATATTAATATATATCAATATAGAGATATTTCTCGCCACCTTTTGTTGTATATATTTAATATTTAATATTTTGTGTGAACGGTTTGATTTTTTTTGTTTAACTGTTGGCAGGAAATTGTGCAATAAATACATTTACAGTTATGTGTGATAAAGGAAATTTGTCTAATATATAATAATATATCTACAAAATATTTTTTTGCCAGCAACTCATACAGTGGTTCGTACAGATAAATAAACAAATATAATCTGGTTCCCAACAATACAGTATTTCAATTCAGGGCGGGGTGAACACATTCTGTACCCTGGGGGGGGGGAGGGGGGCACAGACAGAAAATAATTGATAACCCCTGTCCGAGAGGAAGTATTTCTCATGTGGGGTTCGGATATAGAAATCAAATTGCCTTTACTTGACTTTCATTGGCTCGACGTCTTTAGTTTTTGACCACGTCTTTGTCAGTTAACAAAGGCATGCATCTAACTGAGTTCACCAGCTTCTCCACTTGTGTCGCTGTCGATTTGCATTTACCACAGTGTATAAAAGCAAATTACACATCACAGCAAGAGAAACTAAGGCTTGAAGTGTTTTAATCAAATATGTCTATGCCCCTGAAAAATGAAAAAGGACCTTGTTTTCTTTGTATTCACTTAGTGGGGTTTCGTTTTTGGCTGACTTTCAGTTTCACACCCACCCTGCTTCCACATGCCTGCATGGGCCTTCAGCTTAGGATGCATCACTTCAATACAGACACTTTCCTGATTTTGTGGCTTTTTTGGTTGTTCTGTTTGTTTCTACTATGCAAGGTGGTGGCTATCATGAATAGTGATCATGTGATCATGTTGATTACACTAGGACAGGGGTGTCAACTTCCATTGAGGGCCACATCGCAGCTTATAGGCTGCTTGTGCCTGTCAATATACATGAATATGAATATGAATATAACCTTATCATATTATTTCACAATTGTCCATGTATTTGATTATTATATTTTTACTAAGAAAGTGATGGTTTGCTTTGAAATGAGACGGGAAGTGAGAATGTCAAGTGGTCAAGCCGACTTTCAAGTATTTATAACAAAAAACGCTCGGAATATCTTGCTGCAAGATCAGATAACGTTAAAGTTGAGGAGAACTGCACGCAGTACAATTATTCTGTCAAAATGAAATAATGACTACATTTCGAAGGAAAAAGGTGAAGCGCATGATTGACGCACATTATTCCCAGGCTTTCGCGGGCCCCATATACTGATGTGGCGGCCACATCTGACCCCTGGGCCTTGAGTTTGACACCTGTGTACTAGATAGGAGTTTTCAAAGTGTGAAGTGAAGCAGAGAGAGCTGACTCGTCAAACAAAACAGACATTAGACAAATACACTCTAGAAATGACTTAGTTTAAGGTTGTTGCTACAATTCCACAGCTGTGAGTAAAGTAAAGCAAACCCTCTTACATATAAATCTGCAAAAATCAATTACCAGTGTTGCTATTTTGCCACTGTAGACTTTATGTATGGTTCAAATGGTTCAAACTGGAATTTGAAGAACGAGCAAAGGTGCTGAGCAAGCATGAATTATGTCAGCCTACTGGGACATTTTTGAAGGAAATTGCAAAGTCACAGAGTGTACTCAAGAAATCCTGCTCTTGTATAAACACAAATAAATACCAGCAGAGAATTTGCAAGCAGTCTTTATACTATTCCATTTGAATCTCTGTCCAGATCGGCTCTTTTTTTCTTGGCGGGTGACTGAAAATGTATATTTCACACAAATAGCCTTGAGATAACAGTAAGAAATCAAATCTTTACTCATTCACTTTCAAATCCCATTATATTCTTTTATGTCTTTTAAACGGGAGATCTCTCTCAGTGCTTGTGTTTTCACGCTTGTGCTCCTCTCATTTATCTGCCTTTATTCACTGCCAAACCCTTTTCATTTTGCAGATGGCTATAAACTGTAAAATTTTGACTGCCATGGCTCCTCTGTGATGGCTACAGGGGCTGATCACTTGAATGATTTGATTTTCGCTCAGCTGTAGCCCTTACAACACACCAGCACAGATAGAGAACAATAATTTAAAGGAGGTACAAGGAACTGGAAATAATACCTCTCGGCTCACTGTTTGTGCGAGACAATAGTGCTGACATGAAAATATTGATCAACAGAATCCGATCTAATCTATTAGAAATATGATGGCTCCCTTCAGGCTATACGTGGATGTATCTGAAGCGTGCTTTTATTGTGGCATGGCATGGCATGGCATGGCATGGCATGGCATGTTCCCAAACTGTTTACAGTGGTGTACATCTGACCTGAATCCATGTACTCCCAACTCCTGTACACCTAAAAACCATTAACCTTTTTATCTTAATTAACTTGAAATATTGAATATAATTCATTGGTTGATTAATTTTATAGTAATTCCGAGTCAAAATGTGTATTTTGCGTAGTCACATTTCGATAACGTTTCACATGAGCACTGATAAATAGATAGGTAATCATGCTAAATACTGTATCTTTTATTCCAGTCTGATGTTAGCATCCTTCCGTCTGAATGGGTTGAATGTGAGCTTCACTTTTTGGTCCACTCACGAAGACTATGGTTTAAATCTGCATGTTATTTTCATACCAAATTGAAGGGGACAGTTTAACAATAATAATGAAGCAGTAGCCAAAGTACAAAAATGCATACATCCAACAACACAGCCTCATTCCCCACTCACTGATTGGAACACCGATATAAATGAAATCTTCAAGATTAAATACTCTTAATGCACAAAATAATCCATCCATTCTTCCATTTTCTATGCTGCTTCTCCTCATTAGGGTTGCGGGGGTGTGCTGGAGCCTATCCCAGCTGACTTTAGGCGACAGGCGGGGTCCACCCTGGACTGGTCGCAGCCAATCGCAGGGCACATATAGACAAACAACCATTCACACTCACATTCCTACCTATGGACAATTTAGAGTCTGCATGTCAACATGCATGTTTTTGGAATGTGGGAGGAAACCGGAGTGGCCGGAGAAAACCCACGCACGCACGGGGAGAACATGCAAACTCCACTCAGAAATGTCTAAGGGAGAATCGAACCCAGGTCTTCCCGATCTCCAGACTGTGACTGTGTGGCCAACATGCTAACCACTCGACCACCGTGCACAAAATAATCATCAAACTTATTTATTTTTTCATGTAATGCACACAGAGCGATGAGCAACTTCATGCTCGGTCACCTTTGTGCTCCGTTGGCCTTGCGCCGTGAGGCGTTCAGGTTCACTCGTAATTGTGAGTGTTAGGCGCTAATTGCCTTTCATTTTTATTCACGTACCCCCATTACAATTGGTGTACTTTTGGGGGTACACGTACCCCACTTTGGAAACTTAGGTCCTAAGAGATTTATTTATGTGTGACATAGTTAAGCATCTTTAAGGTCCTGAAGGAACATCAAATACATTTTAGAGCCCCTGCAAACTTGTACACTGTGGATGTTCCAGGAGTTGTTGTTCAGGTCATATCACCGTGGATTGGTCCCATGTGAGAGCTGTCACACAGGTTAGACTTTTAAAGTTATATGCATGGTCCACTAAATCTCCAGAATGCCATTTTCCACCACAACCCCACTCTCTCTACTCTCTACTACTGTATTTTTGCCAAAGAGGGCTGAGACAACATGACCGATTTTATCCCCTGTGATGTAATAAAAAACACCTATAGCTCAGCAGTCACACGCCCCATCTAATTGCATCTCCTACATTGCGTTGTCAAGGACAACTTCTGTGTAAAGGATTATCTTATGTGAGCATAGAGTGGAGAGAAAAAAGAGCAGAATGTGTCATTGATGTGACATTGCACACCTCAACTCTTAATCCCTGACTGGCGTGTCTTCTTATGAGCACTTATGAACTTATGAACACAACGACACTGAATTGAAAGTGTTTTTTTTACTGTCACAGCTTTAGAGTAGTAGCAGTAGCAGTAATGTTTAGATGTTTATGTTTAGAACTACAAATAAACTTGATTCTTGGTTTGTTAATTTAAAATTGTCCATCATTTCATCAAAATAAAATAACTGATATTTTATCTGGTGCTGTGCCTCTCAAAATTCTCCCATCAGACGTCGGCTATTTAGAACTTTTTTAAATGAGCACAATTGATCAGCGAATATCAGATTATGCTGTGTTTATGCTATGGCTCACGTTAACATGACTCAGTGTGGTTCGAGCGTCTTCCGGTGAACGTATGTAATAGCAATTGACGATACAGGGTTCCCTCGCTCTATTGTAGTTCGCAGATTCACTTTTTTGCTGATTTTTTTTAGTGCTTCTTATAGCATATGAATGCTGTTACAGGCCGAGCCTGGACCTTTAAGAAGAATTGCGTTGTGGGAAGTTGAGTGTCTATCTCTTCCCCCTCTGTCTGTCGGCACCGCCCATTGTTTTCTGCATCCTGATTGGTTGTAGACCATTGTCAATCAGTCTCCTTTGTGCCATCCTGCCATGTCTCCTGTGTCATTGCTAGCTTGTGAATGAATCTTTGGTTCGTCTGCAGCAGTATGTTTTAACAAGAATACAAAAACGCTACAGTACAGAGTAAAGAGTAAAGAGTAAAGAGTAGCAATAGACTAACAACAAAATATAAACACAATAAACACCCTCCTCTTTTATCCAGGATTACTGCATGAAGAAATATTTGCATTTTAGATCTTGCTGTGTATAACAGGGCGAGCTCCACTTACCGCGGATCGCGCATGCGTGATTCATTTACACTTTCGATGCACAGAGCGCCACATCATGACTTTTGACTGCCTTTGGGCGGAGCGGACTTGTCAACAGCACCCGCCGCTGCTCAGTGAGAACACAAAATGCAAAGCAATGCATGCTTTCACCATACCACCACACTCCCCAACGACGCCAGAAAAAGTAGTTCATTTGTCGCTAGTTGTTTTTGAGAAAATATGTCGTGAAGGGGGGTTGGAATGTTGCCAAGTTGGCAACACTGCCCCGTGGCTTCCTCTCCAACCTCGTAAGCTCGTTGACACGTGCAAACTCGCTTAATGACAACTCCTCCCCATCAGGGATCTGATTTGACAAGAACAGGCTGTCTTTCCTGTAAGGCAGCCAATCGGAGGTAGCTTGGCTGAATATGTATAAATGCGAGAGGAATGGGAGGTGTGGCATGAGTGTGTGTGAAAAGCACCGTTTGCAGAGTTGGCAACCCTGTTTTAAGTGCTTTACTTTGGAACACCAAAGTAAATTAAATCTTCAAGATTAAAAACACTCTTAAAGCACACCATAATCATCAAACTTACTTGTTTGTTGATATAATACACACAGAGCAATGAACAACTTCATGCTTTGTCTCTTTCTTGCTTTCTGCTCTGTGCTCTTTGTGCGGGCGCACTGGTAATTATGAGTGTTAGACGCTAATTGTTTTTCATTTTTATTCACGTACCCCCTTGACAATTGGCGTACCCCTAGTCATGACAACCTGAACAGGCCATCTGCAATTGATACAATGCCCTGAGAATACAATAACCTGGATGAATGAGAATATTCACAGGTAACCAATCTAATAGCTACAGTATATTAAAAGGATGTTGAAAACAAATCAATGTAATGTATATATTCATGTTAACAACTGTAACCATTTTAAAATACAGCATTTTCTTGGCAAAGGTATTTCAGTACTGCATGTGAAGTATTTTGCAGCAAAATAAAATGTTTTCAGTATTTCCGAGTTGTACCAGCAGAACTCAACAAACCAAACCAGAGGGTTAAAGCATAGGGCAAGATTTACATCATTAAATGTTGATACTGGTTTGGATCGTAGGTCCATTATGTTTATGTTTGATTCATCATTGTGAAAGGATGGCAGCCATACATGATGTTTGACAACTACTTTTCTATTGTGTCACTTATGAGATGGGAAGGGAACGTTATCAGTTGTTCTAAATTATACAGTGTGGTTCTGCTAGTGTTTCTGCGTTGTTTGTACCGTATGTATGCTATTACATTGTCAAGGGAAAATGTTAAGCCTTTAGTAGACAAGAGACAGGATGAGAGATATGATCAACAATTTAATTCATACTTGCATGCAAGGGGAACGTTCAAATACAACCTGATGGATTGTAAAAGAAGTGTCTTAGTTAGTCTACGTAGATGGAGACAGTCGACCCAAACACACTGCAGTCTGCTGCGAGTGTCAACCCCAAAGGAAAGGACAGGAACATAGTTATACGGTGTAAGAAGGAGAGGTTCCGCAGGTCCTTCATACCGACCGCTGTCAGGCTCTACAACACCTGCACCACCTGAACCATGTTGTAGACACTATGCTTTCTTTACACTGTTCTCTTTACTTGTCTTGCTGCTGTAACAAGTAAATTTCCCCGCTGTGGGATAAATGAAGTACATACAATACAATACAATACAATACTAACTTAACCAGGACTTTATCAGCCACAAGGACGGATTCTAGGGCCCGTTGACATGGAAACGCTATTGGAGAAACTTGTTTTGGAGACAAGAGGTTTCCAGCTTCGAGGAGATAATCACAGCAGTCAGTCAGTGTGACATTAATGCGTATTTTAGCAAAAATTAATGGCTAATGTAAAATACAAGTCGACCGCCGCAATATCGCAGTTCGAGTGTCGCTCCCTCCATTGCAGTTTTAAAAAAAAATAATGAATTCATTTATAAATGATCACTGTTTTGTTGTTCACAATGGCGTATTATTAGTAACAAAATATTGAAAGATAAAAGGTACATGTACTATGTTTGCATTATTTTGTGCGAGTAAAACTTATCTTATATACTACGAGTATTGTTGATAAAATGTGTTTTGTGTTAACATTTTTGTGTGTCTGGAACAGATTTATTGGATTCACATTATGGGAACTTTGGGAAAAATTGCTTTGGTTAGAGTCCGTTTTGATTTGAGTTGGGCCTTCTGGAACGGATTAATGATGTTAACCAAGGCACCACTGTATTTGTCTTATTTTACACAAACACTGTTTATTTGTGAAATGTATCCAGTGGCATCACCGTAAAAGAAGCATAATATGGTCATTCATGACACAAACTGTCACCTCACATTGGTTTGAGACCTATATCGGTATTGGTTGATATCGTCATTGGAAATTAACTCATTCAATCCCAGCCATTTTTCAAAAGACAACCCCTTCAGTACTGGCCGTTTTAGACGATTTTGACTGATCTTTCAAGGCACACAGAATGTTCTATGGCTATATATAACATGGAACCTACCAAAAGAAAGATTAGACTCTAGAAATTAATTAATAAATGATCGCTGCTTTGTGGTAGACTATGGTATATTATTCATCGAAATACAAGTGAAATGTAGTATTCTGGTCACTAGGCATCAGTAATGACAAAACATGAGACATTACCTTACATTAAATAAAAGGTAAGGTAATTCCATAAGGGATACTTGTCTAAAACGAGTATTCAGCTCATCCCTAATTGAAAGCTACATCATGAAAATTGGTTTGGAACCAATTACAAACGAGAGACGACTGTATCGTACTTGGCTACATTTGAAATCAGACCCGTTAAAAATAAAAATACATTAAGAACACAATAACATGGAAAGTCATGTGCCATATTGTACACTAACTGAAAAATGTGCGCAAACCGAGGCAAAATTTTGGAGAAACTTTTCGACGATGACCAAAAAAAACAAGCTAATTTGGGCGGACTCTAACCGAGATTCTACTTTCTTATATTTCCTTCAATAGTCTGAATTTGCTGTTAGGTATCAGCTGATACGTGAACGGTTACTTAAAGAGAGATTATAAGAAGTCTCTTACAATTCATGAGACCTGACCTTTGACCTTCCATACATAAGCAATGAGCGACTTGAGCTTTCCTCAGAGGCGGAAAGAAGTCTTTCCAGCAGTTTGTGGATGACTGCTGGATCATTAATATGTTTTATGTTGTTTTGTTATGCTTGTCAGAGGGAAGTATGCAGTATACAAGAAAAAGGGTCTTAATTTCACTTTTAACTTTATTCAAGAAAGTTAGCTGTAAACAGTCTGTGCAAAATAGATGTACTGACTATGTTAAGAGACAAAAATTAATAAGGGTGATGGAGTATGTCTTAATGTGCAGACAAGTGTGTGCTCGTTTGTGTGAGTGTGCAGCTCCTTCAATGGACACTGTCTATATGCTGCTGTTTACCAAAGGCTCATATTAATTAGGCAGATTAACTGAGTAATAAGTGAAGATTGCTTCACTTAATGACTCGCTGCTTTAATTTGAACATTCCCAGACCCACAAAGCAGTGAGTGATTAAACTGTGAGGCATGGATAATGAAAAGAGATAATTACAATGCGGATATAAATTGCACAATTGTTTTGCTTTGCTTGCACGCACTGCACTTCGAAGTACACTGTACAATTAACTGTACTGTAAAGTGAAGGATTTACAGACGCAAAGTAATCTCTTGTCACCCTGTATCATTTGTTTCAATTTTATAATAACCAGGGCTGTCGAGCAGCAGATTGTTTGAGACTATTAACTGCTTGTTTAATTTGTGTGCTTGGCTCTTAATGATGCTTCAGGTTGCAATATGAAATGGAACAGATGAGATGCTTTCCAAGTTACACGCTAACTTGACTATATGAACCAAAAGTGCGGTATAAATGAAAGATTCATAGAAAAATTACATTTTGCGTGGCAGAGAAGGCATCTGACCGTGTTCCTCGAGGAAGCCTGCCGGGCGTACTTAAATGAGTTTTCTCCGTCGGGTGGCTGGGCTTTCCCTTAGAGATAAGGTGCGGAGCTGTTAGGATCTTTTGAGGAGCTGTGGATGCCGGAACCCCCGGTATGCAGAGACAGGAACAACGTATTTGAATAGGCACAAGCAGGTGCAGGTACTCACAGTTATGCAGGCAAAAAGGAAAACAAAAGGCAATAGAGCAAAAAGGTCTCCATGAAACATAAAGCTGGTAAGTACAAAGGAAGTCAGCAACAGATTGTCGCAGTGACAGCGTGGAGGAGAACCAAACAATGGCAATGAACCGGCAAAGTCAGATTGACTCCCCTGGGCTAATAAACCCATTGATTGTTAATTGCCACCAGCTGTGAGAAACTGCCACACCGGTGTCAAGTGACTGCAACTCACACCCAGCAGGAAGTACAACAAAATAAGAATGCAGAACAGGAAGTAATAATTCTTGTCCAGTGGCACATGAAAGAACCACTGTCATTTGGGAGAAACTCAAAGTAGAACCGCTGCTCCTCCACATTGAGGGGAGCTAGATGGTGTGGTTCGGGCATCTGGTCAGTACCCTGCTCAGGGAGGTGTTAAGAGTACGTCCGATCGGTAGGAGGCCTCAGGGAAGACCCAGGACACATTGGAGAGACTATGTCTCTCAACTGGCTTGGGAATGCATCGGGATCTGCCGGGAGGAGCTGACCAAGTAACCACGGAGAGGGAAGGCTTGGGTTCCCTGGCTGCTGCCCCCGTGACCCCACCTTGGATAATGGATAATAACAAGAAATGGTTTTCAAAAAGTTTGGTGCTTCAGTATTTTCAGATACTTTTGTCAAATGTTACTATGATATACTGAAGTATAACTTCAACCACGTCATATGTGTCAAAGGCTTTTATTGAAAGTTACATTAAGTTTATGTATGTTTGTTTATATGATTAATGTGCACACGTCCTGTTTGACCCTGGGCCGACACCGTAGTTTGAGGAAGCAGCGGTGACCGTGTAGCTACAAGCAGGAGCAAATATTGAGCAGAGATGAAGAAAGAAAGTGGTGTTTTCATTGGTAAATTTAGCTTCAAAGCCCTGGCAGATGGCTCTTGCAACAAGACCAAAGTTATTTGTATCTACTGTGGCTGTGATTGGAATTGTCACGGACTATGACGTTGTGGGCTTGCCAGAGAGAAGCGAGAAGGTACTTATTGGCATTTCTACAGTGGTACCTTAGCATAGGAGTGTCCCAACTAACGAGTGTTTTTTTTAGATACGAGCTATCTCTCGGCTGAGTTTTTGCTTGGAACAGCGAGCTAAAATTTGGTTACCAGCTGCTAGTTAACGGAAGGCATAGCTGAGGACAGCTATGTGGGGGCTTCTGTCAATGTGACAATGACCCATGGCTAGCAGCTCTAGCATTAGGAACAACATCAAATTAAAAGCACAAAATGAATACAGACCCACCATCCACCAGTACGAGCCTGGACTTGTTTTTCAGAGAGTTTGTGTACCACAGATATTCACATTAGCACTCAATAAGGTAATCAAATCTTACCTTTATGCATTCCCACATAATGTCAGCATTTGGGAGCAAATATGAGGTGAAAGAAAAAGGCTAAAAATACAGTATAGTAGTCCATCAGCGTGAATTTCTCTTGGAGATGAATAAAGTATCTATCTGTACAACGTGTCAGAACAGGAGAAGGTGCGTTGAAGGGCCGTCAAACAAAGTGGACAAATCGCCGCTCAAATTAAATGTTAAAAAATTGGGGGATTTTGAACTGTATATTATTTTTGAATAAAATAATGGCCCATGTTTCCAAAATTGATATCCCTTTACGTCAAATTTGATATAGTTATTGTGGTAGTCGCATATTGAATCGTTTACCACAAAGACATCTACATCCCTACTTATTATAGATAAAAACTTTTTTTCATCTGCGATTAATGTGATTAATTGCGGGTTGACTATGGACAGAATGCGATTAATAAATATTTTAATCGATTGACAGCCCTCGTAAAGAGTCAACATTTGCAGTTTTGACCAGTCTTTTTCAATTTACCATGGCATGATATCACTTCACTTCTGGGCCACTTCTTCTGTCAGAATTTGAAGGTTTTTGTTTGTTCACCTGCCTCTTGAGGACTGAGAAGTTCTCATAAGGATTAAGGTTTGCGGAGTTCCATGGCCATGGATCAAAAATGTTGATGTTTTGTTCCCCAAGCCAGTTTGTTATCACTTTGACCTCATGACAAGGTGCTTCATTATGCTGGAAAAAGCATTGCTCGTCACCAAACTCTTTGTGGGCGGTTGGGAGAAGTTACTCTCAAATGTTGTTTTGATGCCATTCGTTATGCATGGCTGCGTTCTTATGTAAAATTGTGAGTGAGCCCACTCCCTTGTCTGAGAAGTAACCCCACACATGAATGATTTCAGAATGGTTTACTGTTGGCATGGCACTGGACTGATGGGTAGCGCTCACCTCTTCTTCTTTTTCTGGATGCCCCAAGCAATCAGAATGGGGATTTTTATGGTATTTAAACTTTCATTAAAAAAAAAATCTTCCTCCGAAGCAGCACAGCTTCCAGTGAGCTTGCAACATTTGAGCAACATTGGCGTAACACAACTTGTAGTCGGTAAGGTAAGAAATTCAAAATAAAAGCAGGCCAGTAAAATAACACAGTTGCACCACAGTAGTTAATGAGGTTTTTACACCAGAACCGCCCGGCCGGAAAATGTTCCCTTATTTTCTAATACAAATGGTATTGTATGGTTAAGGCAGGGTTCTGCACTACGGAAATTGTACATCCCAGTGCCAAACTGTTGCCGTCATTATACATTTGTTAGTGGCAGCAGTAAGTCATTGCATTGCAACATTTTAACCATCAACATTTGTTTTCTTAAAACATATTTTGTGGTGTCATCATACAAAAATATTTAATCAAGGATTATTGCTTAATGAATAGCATGGAATTTCATACTTGACAATATGATTTAGCTTGAGCCCCTAAATGTCACATTCAACAACGGCCCCCGGTCTTTGCCTGTCTTGATATGTTCATACATGCCTAGTAAATGCAGATAAGAAAATTAAGATGTAGAAATTGTGTAGACACTGTGGCTTCCTACCACACAAATCTCCAGCATGGTATAATGACACATTTCCGCATGACCTCACAATGACGCTGATCCATTTCAGACTTTGTCCCACCTGCTTGGCTGTCTCACACACCCTCCAGGACTTGGCGAATTTAAATGAAAGGGGCATCAGGAATAAGGCGAGGTAAAGTAAGGTCTACTTGCCACAAGGTATTCATAATTCATTCCATTTCTCATGCAGTCTGTCTGTTCTACATGTATCATGTGGTGTTTTTCTGTCATTTATTTTATATTACATATCCTATGACAGGCTGAGGGTTCTGGGGTTGGATTTGTCTGTGTGGAGTTTGCATGCTCTCCATTTGTTTGCGTAACTTTACCGTGGTTTCCTTCCACAATACAAAATGAAACATTAGGGCTAATTGTCTGTTCGTAGGTGTGAATAGTTGTTTGTTTGTCTCTATGTGTCCTGAGATTGACTGGATGTACCCCATCTCTAGCTCAGAGTCTGTTGGGATAGGCTCCAGCTCACTGTACCTACTCTTTGTATTTTGGACTTTTCCCAAAGTAACCCTGAGGCCATGTGGTTACCTTAGCCGTAGATGAAAGATGTTGATGCAATGCTGCCTTAGGGCTTCAAAATCGCACTTGTTTATTCGAAACTCTGAAAGCCTCCCTGATTCCTGATAGTGAAATAGCCCAATGGTTTCCTATCGTTCTCTATATTTCTACGACAAAACTACGTACAACAAAATAATATTTGTTATACATTTTTCTATTTACACCCTTTTTTGAAATTCCTGAATCCTGTGAATTGTTGTCTAGTAGATTACATGAATTACACAATAAAGTATTTTTAATTTGACATTCCTGTGCCAAAACATGCCAATTCTTAGTCACCCATTTAATTTTCCTCCATCTTACAGCCCAGTCTAGTCTGATTTGTTCTTGCCAACAGAAACCCATTTAGTCCGACATTGAAAATTCAGGGTGAATAAAAGAGAGGCTTTGACATTTTGCAGTGTTTTCTGTCAAGAAGAGATTGCTCATCCATATAAAATGATATTCAGAATCTACATAATTTTCAATGGAGGTCCTATTTAGTTTTTCAGAAATCAATTCTGTCAATCATTTTGTTTAAAGTGATATAGATGGAGGGAGAGATGGCTGGGTCGATATAGCCAGATGAGGCTTTTCCTTCCTTTCGCCTTGCCACATCATGAGAGGGGAAGGCTGGTACATGGAGGCAGCGAAAATTGACGCCATCGCAAATAGACGCTCTCAGAGTAAATAGAAAATCAACAGCGTACATGAAGCTACAGTCAGTTTACAAATTTACAAATAATTCCTGAAAAGGATATTCAATATACACTCTGCTGGGTTTTTGTCTTTATTTACACCCACACAGAACCAGACGATGCACACGCAGGCATACAGGGAGCAATGCCAGAGTGATGGGGTGCGTAAACGGTGAATGCATTCCAGAGCTCAGACCGAGGGGGGTTCACTGCCTTGCTCAAGGGCACCTCATTCATAGTTGGGAGGAAGCAGTAATTTACTTAGCAGAGGTGGAGAGCTGGAGTCACATGACTTAATTCGAGTTGCAAATTTGAGGGCATGAGACTTGCTTGACTAAAACTACAAGAACACCAGAATTGAATGTGACTTGGTCTTCATGGCCAAAGACCTGACTTAGACTAGAGACAGTTGCTTTGAAAGGACTTTAGTTCTTAAATTGAAATACAGTGGTGCCTTAGTTAGTGTCATTAATCCATCATAGAAGGTCTGACTAAAACCAAAACGGACTCTAACCAAGGCAAGTTTGCCCATAGACAATAATTACTATATTACTGCACTCATGGGGCACAAATAAGCCATGCAGAGAGGTCTGTTAAAGGCCCTTTTAACATGCAAAGTTTTACATTCAATAAACATTGCCACAAACATGACATATGAAATGGAGAAATAACCATTTAACATCATTTTACCTGTCGTGGACACCCTTGGAAAAGTTTGGAGGCACGTTTGTCTGCACTTTCAAACTCGCCATGCCTGACGACGCTACAGTATGTATGCCTGTTTTTGTTTTTTTGTTTTAATTTTCCAACCAGCCTCTGCTTGCTTGCCTGCTTGCCAACAGATTCACTCGTTTCTTTTTTAAGTTAGATTATGTTAGAAGATGTTCTATTCATAAACATGATTGCATGAATTTACAGTGCATTGCACACAGAACACTGCACAGGCTATACCAGCTGTCAACACAGAAGCAGGGCAACAGAGAAGCTGATCAACTCAGGAGCAGCAGTCATGGAAGCGGCTAAACCACAAATAATTCAATTTGGGTTCAAGCGTGATCTTGTCAATGACGGTAATAAGAGAAGAGCAGTATTCAGGGGATCCAGCTCAAAAAAACAGTAACAACAACATACAATTTTGCCACCACCACAAAACGCACAGGGACTGATAAGTTACGTGAATGTGTCTTTCAGCTGGCATAGCTAGCATAGCTCAAACAAGATACCCAATGTAAATGTCTTCTCAATATTATGTGCAGTAAAAGTCTTATTGGCTTGTCCATTGGGTCGAACGTTAACTAGAAAGGTAATCTTTGGTAACAAGAATGCTAACATGTTGTTAAACTAACATTAACTTTAAAATATGCTTAATATTAACATCCCAGTTGTTGATTTGATCATGGTAGACGTTACTATAATTAAGTTTTGACGGCGTGGAAGAACTGGCTTCAACGGTCAATGCGGCCTCAACATTTGCAGCGAGGGGAACACAAGTTAATATCTGATCATAAGTCGTTACTGAAATTACAACAGGCAAGCAGTGTGGATTATCTAGCTGGCTTGGAGAAACGCCTTCTCTCGCCTACCAGCTTCCAGAGCTGCTGGTCTTATGACAAGGCTAAAGGCTACACCGCGACTCTGATTCCATCTCTTCATCGATCATCTTACGTTATCATCCATTAGTGGTGTGTACCTACACATCTTATACTTTAAATGTGTTGAATGAGTGTGTGAGGCATATTTAGGGTTTAAACCTGGACTGTGTCGCAAGTGAATAATGGCAATTGAAAAGAGAAGGGAGCTGAATCCATCCATCCATCCATTTTTTATGCCGCTTATCCTCATTAGGCGAGTTTGAATGATTGTTCGACCAGTCCAGGGTGTATCCTGTCTCTCGCCCAATGTCAGCTGGGATAGGCTCCAGCATACCCTAGTTAGGACAAACTGCATAGAAAATGGATGGATGGAATTCAAAATTGTTTTTATTTAAACCACTATTGGAACACAAATGCTAGCCAGCTGTGGTCTTCTTATATTTTTTGGTTAAAAAAATATATAATTGGGAGTGAGTTGCTTATAGTCCCTTTGAGCAACGACTTTGAAGCTGTTATTTAAGGTAGAATGACTGCATGTTGGTGCGTGCAGGTTGAGAGCATGAAGCTGTTATGAATACAAAAGCAGTAAGGGGGGAAAAGAAAATGTGACCATCTGGCAACGCTGCTAGTGTGAAAATCCATCAACAAGTTTGAAGCTAAAGAACACTATCTTTCACCTTCAGCCAACATTACATTAGGGGATGCTTTATGAGAAGAACATTGAAATATTTCATATATTACTGAACGGCGGTTTAGCTATTCTAGCCTGCACCTCATGCCGAGCTGAAGCTGGTCCATAAAAAGGATGACTTGTGTCACCCTGCCAGTTGATTGATAAGCGAACATCGCGAAAGAGGAACCAAGGTTGATATGAGAACTTTGAGAGTGATGGCAGATGATGAGAAGGAGACAGAGTCCTTTTCTTCCCCATCATTGCTGGAAGGAGTGTGGAGCTATGGAGAGCCCTGAAGAAAAGCGGGACACAGGGATTGATTGAATAATTGATTTTAGGTGCAATAGAGAGGAGCAATGTCTCCACCGCATCCTGATTGTAACACTGCAGTATGGCAACTCCAACATGTGGTTACTTGTTTTGACTTCATGTGTGGCTGTGTATGATGTATGCATGTATGATGCTCACTAAAATCCATTCAATTCTGTGCTGTTTTTTTGGATATGGAAAGAGAGGCGCAAGGTGACCATTCATCATTCACAATCTCATTATAGGTCTTATGTGTGTGTGTCGTAAGTTCAACAATTTGGAAAACGGTTTGCGTTATTTATTGCCAAGAGATCGGAGGTTACCACAGTCGCATTTTGTGAATACAAATCTGCAACAGTGCTAACTTCCACAAGCTCTGATTTATGACATTGAAGGCCTCTTTTGTGCGTAGGCATACACAAATGTAAATATTTAAATGTGTGGGATGATGCTCCGGTTAGCCAAAGAAACGATTGCACTGGATAATTTTACATACAACAGCAAACCGTATTCTGTTTCAAAGTGGAGAAAACAAACAATAAGCTTTGTGTTTAGCAAGCTGGGACTACTATTGGGTTTATGTCAATGACAATCAGCTGCCAACATAAAATACACACTCCTTCAATCATACTACCTACCAGGGCTGTCTTCGACAAAAGGATTTTCAAAGTCCAATCTGACTCGTTAGATTTCGCCCATAGTCCACTAATATTCAAATTTTTTTTTTCCCGACAAATAAACAGCTCTCATTTTGCGACTTTTTCCACCTCAGAGAGGTTGAAACACTCAGACAAACAAATAAACATGGTAGGTGTGCAACAACAGTCCCTTGATTTATTTTGTGACACTGAAAGCAAAACAAACAAAACTGGAACACGGTCGCTGTCGGCACACATCAGAGAAGTGCACGTTGAATAGGAACAACGTGGCTTGAAGGATAACTGCCAAAAACTCTGTAAGCGGCCTAATTTCGTAACATAAACTATATGAACAAATAAATACAAATTAAACGCGTTAACGGAAGTTTCCTTTAAAGGCACTATTTTCTGACGCGCGATTAACATGCACTAGTCCTGTTTGACCCTCGGCCGACGCCGTACTTTGAGGAAGCAGGAGCAAATCTTCTTCTTTTCCTTTCGGCTTTTCCCTTCAGGGGTCGCCACAGCGAATCAATTGCCTCCATCTTACCTTGTCTTCTGCATCCTCTTCTCTCACACCAACTACCTTCATGTCCTCTTTCACGACATCCATAAACCTCCTCTTTGGTCTTCTTTGGTCAGGCCTCCTGGCTGGCAGGACAAGCAGGAGCAAATATTGAGCAGAAATGGAAAAAGAAAGTAGTATTTTGATTGGTAAATTTAGCTTCAAAGCCCTGGCAGATGGCTCTCGCAACAAGACCAAAGTCATTTGTATCTACCGTTGCTGTGACTGAAATTGTCACGGACTACGTCGCTGTCGACTTGCCAGAGAGAAGCGAGAAGGTACTGAAGCACTGCCGGTATTTTTTTATTGTCATTTGTACCGAATGTAATCATCTTGAAATGAGGAGTCGCGAGCAGGAATCGTTAGCATCTGGAATAGAGGGCGTCGAGGGACAACAGTACTGTAGAAGCCAGTATGCCAACAGTTAGCTCTGATAGCGAATATCTATGTTCCTTTGACCAAAAAGACACACCTTCACTGTGGTGAGTTAAACTTAGCACAGTTACAAGCAGACTGAGTCATATCCCTTGGCATCCGTCAGTCTCGGAAGACTATGGATCTGCGCCTTGAGCTGGAATAGCGGGATTACGACAACTTTGTTTGTGGCTGTATAGCCCGATATGCGTGTGACAGTCACGGTTGCAGCGGTTGCAGATGTAGGTGCTTGGTTTTGGTGTCTTTTCCAATGCATTTTTTCGAGCCAGTCGTTTTTCGTCGGCTGGCTGACTGAGGCGCTCCTATCCCCTTCTGAGTCCGTTTTTCAGCTCATGACTCCAGCGGGTTCGGTCGTCTGCAGTTTTCTCCCAGTTGCTCACGTCCAAACCCAGAGCTTTCATGTCTCTTTTGCACAGATCTTTGAAGCGGAGATGGGGCCGACCTCGAGCTCGTTTTCCGGATGCAAGCTCTCTATATAGTATATCTTTCGGTATTCTTACATCTGCCATCCGATGGATGTGTCCCACCCAGCGGAGACGGCGCTCACGGAGCAGGGTGAATAGGCTTGATCATTTTGCACGGGAGAGTACCTCGTTGTTGGTGATACGTAGTATGTTTCTATGAGTCTGCTTCAAGTCACAGCGGCTGTGTCCAGTTTAAGGGTCTGCAACCGACTAGGCCAGTAGCCTACCCAGTCGACGAAGGCCAGACGTTCGGAGTTTCCTCCTAAAGCCGCAGAATATCCTCCCTATTCCTGAATGTTTGCAATTAATACAGCAGATGAAAACCACAAGAGCAGTAATTTCACCACAATATTTACTCATTTCAATTCTGTGACGTTCTGCAGGACAGGAGCGAGCGTCCCCTGTCCTACGCTCTTATTTTGGTGGGCTGTGCCTTCTCCGGGGAGGAAGAGGCAGCCGCTTCTCGCCTGGTGGCTGCGCACCGGCGGCCAATTAACATTTGTGGCGGATAAAAGGCCAGCATGGTCGAATGCGCGGCGCTGGTTCATTGTTGATTTTGTCGTTACTGTGGTTATTGTCTGTGCTTCCTATGCACCTCGTCTCCTTATTCGTGCTGTAACTTGAACTATCCACTTACCTGGACGACCTGCATTCTTTGCCACAGAGCCTTTTCTCTGTCGCCTTTTGTTTCTCCTGTTTATATAATCAAAGTACCCTTACTTTTTGCACTCCGTGGCTTCGTCTCTGCACATTGGGGGTCAAACATTCGATAGCTTCTACTCGTGCCTGACGCTCCGTGACAATTTCTTACATTTACTTGTACTTGTACATATTTTTTTTATTGTTGGTTTACTGTATGTGCTTGTGAGCGCAAACGTTTCCTCCGTGACTTCCCTAAAGACAGAAGCAAGGGAAATGTAAACACAAGTACATTGATAAATGTTAATTTACAACAAATCAATACTAATTAATTAATCAATACGTGCGCTCCTCCCCGATTTGCACCGTAATGTTGACATTTTTTTAAAGGGCTGGACGGAAGCGCGCAAAGAATGTTGGGATATGATGGGCCACGAAGGACGGTTTGAATGCAGACTTCACTTCATTGGAGAAGGAGGACACATTTGTCGGCCGCATTTGGAGGAGCCTTCGCGGACTTTGTAAGTTGGACAGCCTTTGCACTGCGCAATGACATCATGCAGCCCACAGATTCGGACTTTTAGGCCGCAAACCCCGGATTTAGACACAGCCAATGTGTAAACAAGCACTCAACACTTTCTGAAAAGTAGTCATTTATTTCATAGAGGATCTACATGTGTCACAGTGGTCGTCCCTGCACACGACGGGCTCGAACGAGCGACCACATACGGTAAGTCCACTGATTGATGGGCTCATGCACGTCATCGTGCACACGCTGGCTTGCGACGCAATCCCAGAAAGTCGAAAAATGTTCAACTTTGCATCACTGTCGCCCAAATGAGGACCGATCAGCGTGAGTTTTGTTGGCCGACAGGAGGCTATTCAGTACACTCTCACCGGAATAATACTTGCGGTGTCAGATTTCCCGGAGCTATTTCACTTTTCTAAACAAGATATATAGAGATATAGAGATATATTCTACCGCATGGGTGCCAGAGTAAACATATCAGGTAAGTTTACATTCATTTACATGGACATTTATGTGAGTTAATCTCCAATACTAGCAAGATCGGGTACTTACTAGCAAGATCCGGTACTAGCAAGAGTACTCGATCAACACCAGCTGCTTTTTCTCCTCTGAACTACTTTTATACCCCGAAGTCCCCTCCAAATATGGCAGCCAAACAAAACCGTGGGAGACTCGTAATTCGCTCTGGGTGTGAATGCGTAGCTCACCAGTGTCGCTGGCCACAGCTGCTCATTGCCACAGCCGGCTAGCTAAAAGAAACAGGCTGTCAATTCACTGTGCTGCACCTTTCTCCAGGCATCAGGTAGTGAGGTTTAACCAAGATACTATCACAACCCTACAGGTTGGCATCCATTACACATGCACGCTGCACTTCTGTATGTTGTATTCTATTGTTACAACTAGTAAAATTCAGATTCAAACGTTTAGAAGCTTATGAGCTGTTGTTTTAACCCAGTGCTTCTCAAATAGAGAGGTGGGCACCCCTGGGGGGACACGGTGCCCTGATAGAACTTTCAGTATTAGTGCAGACATGCCAACATGTATGAATATGCCGTACTCGGCATGCAGTTTGACTCAAATACGCATGTGTGCTTCACTGCTCTCAGTTTTGTTGCATTTTGCTGGTTTCATTTTTGAGTTCAGTCTGTACAGTGCAGACAAATAAATGGATATCAGTTTCTCAATAGTATTTCAAATTTGGGGGGCGCGAAAACATTTCTGTCCCCCAGTGGGGAATGACAGAAAATAATTGAGAACCGATGTTTTTCAGCTTCAGTCTATTTGTCTTTAGTGGGCCAGAGGGCAAAATGGCTCTTTTGATAGGAAAGGTTGACGACCCCTGACCTATGCCAAGCAACTTATTCTGCTGTTGTTATTGATTCGTTTGGATCTTGGTGGTGACAGGTGCATTGGAAATGATGGCCACTCGAGTAAATAAACCTCCATCTCTTTGGAGGTATGATAATCATTTAAACCCCACAGCCACTGCTACATTGCAATGCCAAAATTAAACATTTGTTTTTCAAACAGTTATATTAACATATTAGACCCATGACTTGCTAACCAGAACATTCAATATTTCCTCTCCTTAACATTTTATTTCGGGCTCCCCCACAGCTCCCAGAGGAAATATGTAAGTCTTTTTCTCTTTAATGCCTCATAAGCGCCTGAGGGCAACAGCAGGATTGGACCGTTCTTTCTGGTTTATTCGCTTTGAGCATACTCTGGATCACACAAGTAGTCACGTGATCTATTGTTTTGCTACAAATATTGATTATAGCCACTTGAAAGCTGGACGCTGCACATACATTACAAAAAAGTCGAAATTAAGTTCAATTGTAGTTGCATGTTACATAAATATAGTGGAACACCATTAGGCCTGTGAGTATTGAGTCTCTTGGTGATTTAGTTGAAATATGCATGTACGGTAGATCCCCACATACTCACGATTCAGCATGCATGGCCTAATGGCCTCTTTGTTTAAAAAAAAAAAGATCTATTTTTTATTTATTTACTTTTTCTCCATAAATTGGTTGTTTTTTCCACAGTAAATACACGATAATACATGTCAAATGTACAGCATACATGTACCGCTGTTGAAAAAGCCTACAATGTTTACATGTTGATGTCTTTACGTGTCACTGCTAATGTTTATTGGTCAAGCTTCGAGATTCGACACCCTGTTTGGCAGCCCTTGAATGCGCCATAGTTGCTGTGAGCCGAAAAGTGAAACTTACACATACGCCGTGACTCAGATTTCATCTGTTTGTCAATCATCTTTCATTATGATTCATTATTGGCGAATACCTATACAGCTTATATTTTAAAAATGCATTTAATAAGTGTGTGAGGCATACTGAAGAGAAACGGGGAGGGTTCTGGAGCTGAAGCTAATCTACTAATTCCAAAAGTCACCTTTATTACAAATGTTAATCCAAAATCAGAGGGGAACGTCAATGTTAACGTCAAAGCTAACAAGAGGGTTTTCTGTGTGTCAAAAAAGACATTTTTATGGACCTATCAATTAGTTTTTTTGCCATTCGCTGGTGGTCCTGGCGGTCCTGGCGGTGGTCCTGGTGGTCCTGGTCCTGGTCCTTTAATGTATTATATTTTACTCACATTGCATTGCATTTTATTTAAGAGTGTTTGTCTTTTTCTTCTGCAATTGAGCTACTGTAACCAAGCAATTTCCCTTGTGGATCAATAAAGTCTGTCTCAGTCTTAGAACAGTGCAAGTCAATGTTTTTAAAATCTGTTTTTTTTTTAACTGTAGCACGCTGCTACTCCGCAGACGCCGCTGGAATGCAAAGTCCACAAAAAATAAAAATTATTATTATTATTACTACTATTATCATTACGAAAGCAGTTTTATATTACCTCGGTGAGCGTCCACCCCATTAGCGTGTTTTTCGGTTTCATCGAAAATTTCAGCCACAATTTTGCCTAGGCTATCCGTTTGGCATACAACATGCCACACGTCTTGTTGTGTTATTAATACACTGCGTGAGTCCAACTGTGTTCTTAAAGTATTTTTATCAAAAAAACGTCCTTCCTTGTTATCGTCCTATTAGCTCACAAAAAAAATGGCAACCGGAACCAAAATCATCTGTGCTACATTGCCCGTACGACGTCATCAGCGGTTGGACTCGCAGAAGTGTTAACACAAAACATTTATAGTGTTTTGACAACATTTCGACATGCATATAAAAGACAAATGAATAGAATAGATTAAAATATAAGGTTCATTGAAGACGTGACTGTTCCCAAAAACACGATGTGCCAGCGAGATCAACCACCACTACCTTCCTGTTCTCCCATGAGGTATTTCTTGAATTCAATAGTGTTTCTCACCTTCTTTGTCAAAATGATGGGGAGAAAATGAGGGGAGAAACACTAGTGACTTGAAGAAATAACTCATGGAAAATAGGAAAATGGTGCTAGTTGATTTTGAGAACAGCCACATCAAGAATCACATTGTCATTGAAGGTAAAAGTGACCTAAAATGTTAATTTATTCTTATCATTCATCATTTCTATATATTTATATGCATTTTAAATTGTTTACTGCATGTCAAACTACAGTATAATTGTAAAACTAAAAATTGTGATTTGTGTTAACATTTTTGGCTTTCTGGAACGGATTAATTGGATAGACTTTTTTCACACGCTTTGAACCCTGCGGCTTAACCCATGATGCCGCTAATTTATGGCTAAAAAAAACTACAGTTCCCATGATGCTGTGCAGATTCATTAAGTGGTGAACTGGACTAATGAAGTGGAAGCTAATGTCATGTTTTGAAGTGTTACACAGTGATCTGACAAATCATAAGTAAGTTTGATCAAGTATAGAATTACTAAAGCTTCTGCTTGGACCGCAGCAGCTGTTGATCGCCGATGAAATAAAGCATCTCGCGTCTCACTCATTGGAGCT
This sequence comes from Dunckerocampus dactyliophorus, assembly GCF_027744805.1. Taxonomy (NCBI): domain Eukaryota; kingdom Metazoa; phylum Chordata; class Actinopteri; order Syngnathiformes; family Syngnathidae; genus Dunckerocampus; species Dunckerocampus dactyliophorus. The sequence goes on along the minus strand of NC_072824.1, from coordinate 25,090,650 downwards.
AATGAGAGACACGGGGAACATCAACTGTAGGTAGCATTGCAAAGTTTATAATGTGTCTTTCTGTATAAATATCCCATGTTACAGCATAGACACCTGCAGCTTATAGGAAAGTGGGGCCTATATATGAACAAAATATTTTTTCTCTTTAAATTTGGCAGGTGCGCTCAATCCAGTCCGGAATTTACTATACATTATTTCTGATGCGAAAAATGTATTTGGTCAGCATCCGTTTTGGTTAGAGTCGGACCTTATGTCGCAAATTAATGACGCTAACCAAGGTTCCACTGTACTTTAGAAAACAAATAGAAATAAGCAATAATCCAGGAGCAGAAGAACATTTGGCGTAATATGTGGAAAATGGAACCTCTTTTCACATATAGACAGCAAGATAATGTACAAAATGAGATGCTCCGCCATGCAGCCTGGCTTGATTTGCCACTTCTCGCCCACTGAGCACTCGTGCAGACCTGCTGAAATTGCTCCTGACATGTGTGAGGGAGGCACAGAAGATGAGGGATTTGGGAAGAATGTCAGAATGAGATGAAGCTATCACCACCATCACTCAAAAGTGAAAAGCAACCCAGTTACAGCTGATTTAATCATTTTTTCTTTATTATAACCATGTATCAGATGATAGAAGCCTTCACTCATAAACCAGCATTACCTCACACACCTCCCAGCTTTGATGAGGAGCGTAATACTGTGTTCAGAGCTGTAGTGTGGCAGCCACGTGCATGGCTGTCAACGTGCAGCTGATAACAATTGTAACTACAAATATTACTGGTATTACTGTTATTAATAGAACCTGGGATTGAGAATGTATTTCCCCATACATTCGCAATCCAACATTTACGGCATTGCACATCTTATTTTTGCAGTTTTTTCCACAGAAAATTCACCTCATTCACCCTAAGTCGGTAATAATTTATAAACAAGTGCTAATGCAGGTAAAATGTATAGCATATATGTTCCACTCTTAAAAAAGCCAACAATTTTTACATGTTTATGTCTTGATGCTTGCGGTGTATTTTTCATTAAGCGCTGAGGTTTCACACTTTGTTCCGTGGCCCCCGAACGCACCATAGTTGTGCTGTAAGATGCAAAAGTGAACGATACATTCCACCTGTACATAAATTATTTTACGTTATCATTCATTAGTGGTGTGTACTTATACATATACGTTACACTTTAAAATGTATTCAATAAGTGTGTGAGGCGCAGTGGAGTGTTCTGAAACCAAGTATAATAATCATAAAAGTCACTCTCGAGTGTTGATCCGAAATATGAGGAAAATGTTAATGTCAAAATAGCATGAGGGTTTGAGAGGGAGGGGGAGCGAGCTATGTTAGATCGGTGGGCCGATATTATCAGACATCCCTAATAATAGGTTAATAGTTGACAAAGACATTGTTGGACGTTGAGTGAGTACAGACAATGTCATGCTTCAAAGAGTCCTAGGAAATGAAGAATAAAGAGTTAGTGCAGTAGTCACATGACATGGTATTGTATGTACGCTGTGGTTTAGGATCATTCTTCCTTATACTTTGTAAACATCAACTGCTTGTACTGTTTCTTGAAATGGCTCATTTTAGTGCATTATTTGAGTTCTTTACTCAGTTCGTTCCATAATTTAATTCCACATGCTGATATGGTGAAGGTTTATAGCATTGTTTGCGCATTTAAGTTTTAAGTTTAATTTCTCTCTAAGATTGTATTTTTTCTTCACTCTTGACAGAAGAATTGTATTACAATTTTGGGTAGCAGGTTATTGTTTGCTTTATGCATAATTTTGGTTGTTTAAAAGTTTACCAGATCAGCAAATGTTCATAAATGTGATTTTAAGAATAAACGGTGTGTATATTCTCTATAACCGTAATTATGGAGTATCCTAACTGTCCACACAATAAGTTAGATATGGTAAAACCAGAAAATAATTGAGCATATGGAGTGATATTTGGTCCAGAACAAATTTAGCTTTATTCAGTATAGAAGTATTTCTTGACACTTTATGTTGTATATTTTTAATGTGGGATTTCCAACTCATTTTGTCATCTATTGTGACACCTAGAAATTTATTTTCGTTCACCCTATCAATGTCCACACTGTCCTTATCCTTTTGTGAATGTGAAGGGGATGATTACGCCGCTGCGAACAATAATCTTACAGACCGGTGCCTTTATTGTACCATCACATGAAATTTTGGAGCCGAGTCTGTTACTTTCTTGTTGAAATGAAAAAACTGCATCATGCTGTTACTATCATTCAGTTTGCAAGAACTTTATTGCCAATGGGCACACAAAATAAAGTTGCAAATGTATTACTTCAACCAATGCGTTACAGGTACGTACAAAATAAGAAAAATCAACATAAAAAATAGAGACAGTAAAAATGTGCAAGACTGTATCCTTTTGAAATTATTAAGCTTTTATTGATAGATAGTTAGTGATCAGATGTGGGAATTCTATTGTATTGTATTATTCAGTCAGATAGTATAGTGGCTGCTGATATCAAACTATAACATTATTCTGGTAGTTTGCCCTCTTTTGTGGTAATCTTATTTCCAGGAACGTCTGCATCGAACAGGCTAACATTTAACTGGACATTTGATGGGCTTTTGCCTTTTGCAGCACTGCAGCTATCAGAGGTGTCAGCAGCATGTAGATGTGACCTGCTGACACAGCAAGCTATAAACACTTTGGCAAGGGAGGGCCACTGATGACAGAATCCATTCTGCTTGCCCACCGAGGTGATGCCAGTCAGTTTTCAGCGGATAAATAAAGAGGCATGAGGCAGGAAGCGAAAGTAGAAATGTGTATTAAACCTTGTCTGGGCCACCCGCCATTATCTAAGCTTCTAAATAAACGCTCACCCGCATCTGACCTGTGACTGAATTAGGGAGTGTTTTATGTCTTTTCCAGCACATACACCAATGTGCATCACTAAAAGCTATCCAGCCATCATGGACTGGACACGGTTCAGCTCATAACTGTCGCAAAAGAGACCCTGGGTCATAAATAAGCACATACTTTTCATTTCAGAACAATTTCCCCGTATGATAGTCAGAAGGGTGACAACTTCTTTCATGTGTGTAATAAGGCTACAGGCAGACAAGCTGCAGAATCGCTCAGAGAGCTCAACAAAATGGAAAAGTAGAAAGAGGACTACAAATGACCACAACATAAATGCAGAAAATCCAGTGGTCTGCAGCCAGGGACAGCAAAGCCTTCTCTGATGGCCTAAACACTATCAGAAGCACTGACATACATTTACAACTTGCCAATTGTAGTTTTTTGTTTCACTGTATTCATTTATTCCCAACAGTCTATTATCTTCATTTTGTAGCATGTCTCTTGGCTGCACTGCTTCCAGTAGTGTACGTGTATGTTGGGTTTTTTGTCCAATTGGATTTCAGCTTCTATGTGTTGCCATGTCAATCTAATCTGTCCAGGGCCTTCAGGATCAGACGAGCTGGCCCATGTCACTTAAACACTATAAGTAATGGGGCTGTTTCTTTATATTGTCATACATTGAAATTCATCCTGACTAGGATTCAAACCATAGTCCCCTTAGCCAACTGCTGACGTCTTTACCCACTGCGCCCATCAGCCACTTAAAAAAATGTACTCTATGTACTATTATACATAAGTGCCTGGTAGTGTATGTAAGTTCCTTATTGGCTGAAGTGCAGCATTAATAGTTCCAGTTTGTAGTTGAACAATGCCACCTTAATGCTTTCATCTTATCTCCATTTCTTTGTCTATTTACATCAGGGCTGTCTAGCTGTCCTTTGATATTTAGAATGAAAAAAAGCATTATGCATATATTCAAAGACAAATCTTTGTGCTTGTGTTCTGTCTTCTTGGCTCTGTCGTTGGTCAGGAGTTGGGTTGCATTGTGGCGGGGTTTATGCGGCTTTCAGACCAGCATTGCATGATGATACTTGGGCACAATCAGAGGTGGTGCTCCGTTCTCTTTTGCCTGTCATTTTTGTTGACCTCTTGTATGTAATTACCAAATAAATGCATGAAACAGGAAACACTTCCTATCTTTCATTTTTAATGTGCACCCCTACTTGCTAAATATAGCGACCATATCGGTAAATTGTCAACATGGAGCATCTTCTACGCATGAGGTGTTTTATGAAGCAGTGTTGGTCATCACAGTACCATTATTAATGAAGCAAGACACCCACTTAACCTTTTATTTCTGCTACTATCTTGGAACATTAGTAACTAGCTTCCACCGGTGATCGACAGTGCTTGTAAAGTTAGAGTGCTCAGCCAAATGTAACGCACACAAATACTGTAGATCCGCTCCGTCATTAAGACAAGTCTGAACATCTATGTGTTTTGATATGACAAATCTTAAGTAACTTTGATCAAATGTAAAATCTATCAAAACCAATTTTTGGACGCTCTCAAACAGAGGGGATAAATAGTCAAAAAAGCCAAACCAAGTACAGTACAACAAAAATGCAGGGCAGTTTGAGGGGATCCAATTATTTTACTGGCATGTTTTATTATTCCAGAAAGTTTTGTTATATGTTTTGTTGTGAGTGAATTACACCAGGAAACCATGTTGAAGATAATAATGTATTCTATAAGTTATTTATAAAACAACACAAGGTTGTCTTTACTGATCTTCAATGACCTGAGCTTCCTCAGCAGGTTGAAACGCTGCAGAGCTTTCAGGTACTATAAGGTATCAGCAGAGATTCTCAACTGGTGGGTTGCGACCCACCGGGCTGTTTTGCGTTCACCAAAACACGTGTACTGTTGGAAGTTGCTGTCAGACATTGGCAGCAGCTCTTTACGGACTTTAAAGCTCGTGGACGCCAGGGAACTACAGAACCTAGGCATCCTCTGGCGGCTCACCTGAGCCTCAACTCCCACTACTGCTCTGCAACTGCAGAGAAAGCACCCTAGGCGATGTGAGAGGAGTTTCGGGCTAGGCTAACGTATTTTTCATTGATCATCATGGACAACAAAATGAGCATGTACGCCTTTTGATATCCACCCGAACGAACTGTGAGAGAATATTGTGTTTATTGACTCGGAAATACAGCTTGCCGGACTTGGCCATTGAGCTACAAAGGCTAACATGCTGCCTGGGAGGACAGACATGATACGGTCGGAGGCAGACCCATGGCGACGATATCTGTGTTTATAACAATGGCAGTTGTAACTTCAGTTGTGCCCAGGGCGAGACCCCATATCATGCTATTATTAAACATGTACCTTTGTGATGGCCTACTGAGTTAATTAAAAAAAATAGATTAATTTGTATATTTGAATCTTTTTGAATTGCACTTTTTTTTATCTGAAGAGTTGAATCAGAGCAACTTGACTCCTCAGGTATACCATGTACTAAAAGCCTTTACGGACACCTTTTGTTCAAGATAATAATTTAAAAATAAATAACAAAATAAATAATAAAAAAAATATTGTTCCTGAAATGCTCATTAAACTTGGCATATTGTTATTGTGCTTCTTAATTCAAACTGTCTTGTAATATTATCTACGAGTTGAAACATTTACGAAATTTGGGTGGCCGCTTATCATTAAAGGGTGATGTTGGGTCCCGCAGCCAAACAAGTTGAGAACCACCGTTTTACAGGACAAACAGCTGCTACCTGCTCCACCAGCTGACCATTGATGATGAGGGGCTGAAAAGTGCTGTGTAATCACCATTCCTGTGGTCCCGCAGCATAACTCCTTGGTTTGGGTGACATTTAGCGCGAGAGAGCTTTCCTTAAAAGTCCTCATGAGGTTATTGATTGCCTGATGGTATTCAGACATTGATTTACTGTCAGTCCCATGAGCCACCAGACCCGGATCATCTGCAGGCTTTAAAAGAGTCATTCTATCTCTGCTGCAGCTGATGTTGTTGGTGTACACAAAGAAGACAATGGGGGACAAGACACACACTTGGGGGACCTCAGCCTTTAAAAACCATTTACTAGATGTAAAACCATTTACCAGCACTGTGGCCTGTCCTGCAGAAAACTCTTAGATCTACTATACGTATGTACTGATATCTACTACATTGGGTAACACGAGTGTAAAGGTGACTTTATGGACGTTATTTCATGTCCAGAGGTCTCTGAAGCCGTTATTTAGAAGGCTGTAAACAGGTTACCTGAGCTCTAGCTACGTAAATATTCCATTTATAATTCAAGGAAATGTATATGTAATCTTATCATGGTCAGGTCTGGAACCCATAAACCAGGGATTACTGTCATTTAAACAGCATCTTATTAATAACACGGTTAAACATTGACATTTCTGAGGTCATCCTTGGGTTATCTATACCTGCAACCTGTGATGCAACATAATAAGCCTTAAAGTAAGAGGGCCATCACTCGGGACTTTTAACATTTCTTATAAAAATAATGAAGACGTTCAAGTGATTATTAACATATCAGACAGGCAGGGGAAGATAATTAACTGAGGTCTTTGACTTCGTATTTTGAGAGTGTTGCAATCTTTTGCAAGATTTAGGATTCTGATGCCTCTCCCGAGCAGGTTAGAAAATATGACTAGTGAACATTCGAAAGAGAAAATGTTCGTAACAGCACTGAAGTCAAAAAATGCCATGATGATTATTTGTATTATTGTGGAACCGCTAAAGTCAACGACAGTCTGTTCCGGCTTTCTCATGGGAATATTGTTACATCATTTAATCTGTTTCAGGCTCAAACTGTTGCCATAACCAGGGCTATCATGTTTGTATAACAATAAGCTAACCTCTGTACAGTATAACAAAATGAAATAAACTAAGAATAAACCAAAATTACTCTACAGAGCGCTACTGTCCCCTAGTGGCGTCGTAAAGAAAGATGAATTAATACGTGTCAGGCATCATAAGAACACATGCTGTGCCGTTTGAGTGCTTTGCTGGAGCGTACTGTTTAAAAAATTGATAGAACAAATTCTCAGGACTGCGAAAATCTTCAAATCTGCTCCATGGTCATTCTAATGCTATTCATTAGCCGTTACTCTTTCAGCTACATGTAATTTACGTAACCCTCTGCTTGTTGTTTATGTAATTGCTATCAGTGTTGTTTTCGTCAACGAAATATTGTTGACGAAGCTTTTATTTCAAGACGTTGACGAGCTAAACATCGCTCTTTGACTAAAATGTGACGAGTCGTGAGCACTTTTGTCGGGAAACAACACACTGATTTGTCTACATGCTTTAAATATAATCCATCTGAAAGAAAAACGGAATGCATTGTGCAGAGAGGCGCTGGTAAACGTGCCTCCGATCTCACGCAGCACACGAAAGCTCATGACACTGATATTCTAACACAAGTTGTGTTAGCATATCATATACACACAATGTTACTCGACAATTGGCTTGTGATAAATTCCATAGTAAGGCTAAAACTTGGTGCAAATTTAGTGCTCAAGCTAAAAAGTTTGCTTTGTTGTGCTAAGGTCAATGCATTAGATTATGCGAGTGTTGCTGTTACGTGACTGTAGAACATGCAAGTGTAATGTTGAAATATGTGGAAGGAAATGTCGCATTTCAGACCTGTTGCTGTTCCCCGTGTGTTTTAATGAACACATCACCATTTACAGATGTGGCCATCTCTTTGTGTGTTTATGTTCCTGGAACATAAAGTGACGTCATGCAGCCTCTGCCATGGTGCGCTTAAAGTTGGGACACGCACAGGCAAAACAGTCTCGACAGTAGAGATGAGCCGGATACTCGTTTTAGACGAGCTCAGCCCCGGCTTAGCCCTGGTAGTTATGGTAACGGTTTAGGAAAGGCATCCAGTTTAAAAACTATGCTGAAATCATTCATGTCATTGTAAATGGATTGTGACCTCTGACTGGGAAGCTGGAAAAAAAGAAAGTATGATCGTGGGCATCCAGACCCCTTTTTATGTTCTGTGGTTATCATCACACTTCTCTTCTGTGCCATAATTGGTCCCCTTCTCTGGTGTTACAAAAATGACCAAAAAAGAACAATTGTGGAGTTAATGTTGAGATCTTAAGATGATGACCTCCAGGTTTTCAATTTCCACCAAATTTTGGTTGAACTCCTAATTCTACTTTAAAATATTTGACTTTGGACGGTCCACTATGTCTAATTGTTAGGGGGCGTCAAAAATAACACATTTATTTCATTATTTATGTTTTTAGCGTAATTAGAGCACACGCATCATGGCAAGCCACACCTCTCCATAATGTCCTGCGAACGGAGGCAAATAAGTGTCCTCCCAGTCACAGTTTGATGCTCTTTTTTTTACTTTATTATGACCTTACAATAACAGCAGTGCTCAGTTCCAACACCAGACTTGTATCTCCAGCTCGCACGCTCATCCTTCCTCAACACGTGCAACAAGACATGACAGAGCACACTCACACGAGCTGCATTTGTGGACTCTGGAACTCCGAACCTCATTGTCAGATCGTTGTAAGACCACTGGACGTCCGTGAGTAACAGCAGCTAATAAAATTAAAGTGCAACCGAGGTTGATGTACAGTGAAGATGGCCGCTGTCCTTGTGAAAGCGTAACATTAAGAAAGGACAACAGCCATGGACTTGAGAGGCACTTCATCAACATCCAGCTTAGTCTCACCATCACATATTACACGACAACACACTTCTGGCCTACACAATAAAAGCGTTGTGCTTTACATCTTGTCTGACTAAACTGAACAAAGTCACAATCTTAAATGCCTCCCCCCAAGCAAAAATTAACATCTTTGTTTTGCAACATTATGAACAAAAATAAAATTAGCTTAGACAAGCAAGCATTTTCCACACACACAAAAAAAAAAAGCAATGGCTATGATGACCCACTTTAATTGCGTAGGATAAAATTGTGGTATCTCTTAGTTTTACTATTCTTTCTGTACTGCGTTTGAAAATGACAACGCTCTTCTAAATACCTGTAGAAACATTGCTAAGAGACAGACAGATGATATCATGGTCTCTAGTGTGTTTTCGCTTGATTTGACTTTTCCGTTCACTTGGAGCTGTTAATAAACATACATTATGTTAAATACACATAATCGTGTACTGTCATTTATCTTTCTGTTCATAAAATACAGTAAAAATGGCCATATTTCAGACATGGTGATTAATCAGGATTAATTCATTTGTACATTGTGATTAATCTGAATAAAAATAATCATTTGACAGCCCTAATTGTATTGCCACCTCATCCTATCCACCCTCACTCCATCACGCCTGCACATCGGAGGAGACAACCTCAAATTGTTGCTTCAACAATAAACGAAAAGTACAACTGACATATGCAACCAGCTCACGTGAATGAAGAATGCAGCCATGCAAAGCACAGTTAAAATAATATTTATTTGATCTTTTCGTATATGCAGAGAAGTAAACACTTGTTTTTCGTCAGAAATGTTAGAAAAAGGACAGAGGGGGGTTGTGCCATCACGATCCATGACGGCATTGTTCATTAGTGCATGTTCATCATCTTAATACTTGTGTGATAATGAGGCACCACACAATAATATTGTACTGTTTCCACGTATTTACAAGAAAAAACATTTAACCTAAGGCTATAAATGTAAAGATGGAAATCTTGTAAGGGTGTACAGGCTAAAAGTGTGTAATGTGCATTCGTTAGTCTGCCAGCAGCAGCAGCAGATAAAAGTAAGCAAAGGATGAAGGAGGATTTTAATGTGGTTGACTTTGGTGGTGGAAAAGGTAAACTCCGCCTGATATTAAATGAAGGAGGATAAGAAAGACACTTGAGCAGAGAGAATCGGTCCCATTGCCGAATACAGAATTATACCACGCACACACGCACAGACGCATGCACGCACACACACACACGCACACACACTGACTGGCAGTGGAGATTAACACACTTCAACAACACATTTCCACGTTATACGCTTTCAGTCACCTCTTTCTCCTGCACACGAACATTTTCACACACACGGAGGGAGCCTCATTGGATGCCCATCTGCCACAGCGGGGATACGGTTTTCCATCTATTGTTTCACACTGAAGAGGAAAGTCCAAACAGATGCCCAGTATGGAGATAACTTGTTCCATGTTACCACCCAGTCCACACATAATGATGTTAGGTGGTCATTTAGTTTGTATGAGCAGCCAGGAACATCCCAGCGAGGCAGGAATATGATTTATATAGTGAGTTCACATAGAGATTTTTTTGTGGTTCACTTTTTTTCTTTTTGCCACTGAACCAGTAAGCAAGGAGCCCCTTCGTCCCATTGGAAAGAAAGAAAGTAAAGTCAGACACAGTATCCTTTGTTTGGTAGAGAACGACGGTGTGGCGATTGTCAAAGTCTTGGCATTATGTTCAACGAACGAGGTCACGTAAATAAAGTGTCCCAATGAACCCTTCGTCTCCTGAGCAGTTCGTCCTGGTGCAGCCATCACAGTGACGTTTGTGTTGTATTTCAAAGAAGGGAGGAGGAAATCAATGCGTTTGGGGGGCACTCAAATATTTGAGTGTAAAAAGATGCCTGACATTCACTGAATAAAAGCAGCATTCTAAACCCCTTTCCTGCACCTTTGGTTCAGGTGTTCTGTATCCCTTCATTTGGAGTGCAATCCCTGACAGTTAAAGGTGCGAAAGCTCCCCACGCAGCACTTTTCTCTGCAGCTCAGAAGCGCTTAAATAGGAATGTGCAGGATGAAGTGTCTATTAAAGCCCATCAGAAAGAGCGCTTCCAGGACTTACACAGGATCTTCTGGAAAGCTCTGCGGAAGTCCTGGTTGAAGATAGTGTAGATGACCGGATTTAACGAGCTGTTACAGTAGCCGATCCAGAAGAAGAACTTGAACAGAGTCTCTGGGATCTTGCACAGTTCTCTGCAGATTCCATACAGGCTGTAGGAGAAGAAAAAGGGGAACCAGCACACAACAAAAACCCCCATGACCACAGCCAGGACAAATGTGAAGCGTTTTTCTCGAGCGGCCGAGACTTTCTTCCTGTTAACCGTACTTCTGCGTTTGCGACGAGACGAAAATAGCTCCATGGACTTGGAACTGGCGCAGGACTTCCTGCTGGAGAATTTTGAGGCCGAGCTACTTTTCCGGCTGGACTTTCGGTCTTTTCTGTCATCGTTGCGGTTTTTGGACGATGAAGTTTTTTTGGGCTTCTCATCTGACGAGCTGCTGTCATCAAAGTCGTCGTGGTGGTCGGTGTGTGGATTTTTGGACGTGGTGGTCAGAGAGGAGCTAGCTGCGTGGTCCTTGCAGTGGCCGTTCTCGCATTCCTGCTCTTTAACACTGCCCCCCCGGTTAGACTTAAATGAATCGGTTTTGCCTTGATCAGTTCGGTCCATACCGTTTTCCTGTGGAGAATCCACATCCCTTTTCTTCTCTGACATTGTTCTAGTCCTAGTTTTTGCCACTTGGTAGATCCGGATATAGACCAGGATCATGATGACACAGGGGGCAAAAAAAGACCCAATACTGGAGTAGAGGATGTACCAGGTCTCATCATTGATAATACACTGGGGGGTCGCCTCATTGTTGCTCCTGTCCATTGATATCAATGGAGGGAAGGAGATAACAGCGGAGATCAACCAGACCACTACAATCATCCCTTTAACTCTCTTTGGCGTTCTCTTCAAGTTGTACTCTACTGCCTGTGTCACTGACCAGTAGCGGTCCAAACTAATAGCACAGAGGTGCACAATGGAGGAGGTGCAGAATAAAACATCCAGTGCCAGGTAGATGTCACACCAAATCTTGCCAAAAAGCCAATAGCCCATGAGTTCGTTAGCCAGCGAGAAGGGCATGACCAGGGTGGCCACCAGTATGTCTGCACTGGCCAGAGACACCAGAAAAAGATTCTGGGGAGGTTTCAGAGCTCTGCTTGTTAAAACGGCAATAACAACCAACACATTGCCAACGATCGTAAACAAAATGAGAAAACTGACAAGTCCGGCTAGACCCCAGATGGCGAGAGGGGTGTACTTGCTCTGCGAGGTGCTGTTAGTGGAGATGTTGTCTGCCTCCATCCCCTCCTCTAAAGCGGAGATATTCAAGAAATCCATGCTGGCATCTACTTGATCACTCCTAAAAAGTCAAATGTCCACGCGTAATGTGAAGCAGTATCAGGACTTCACAGGGAAAAAACAATATCCAATGTCATCTGTCTTCTCTTTCCACTCATGGATCTCCCACATCCTTCTAAATACATGCAAAACTACAGAGAGTGAGCGGTGTTAATAAAAGTGTTAATTCCAAATAGGCGCAGGATGCTCCGCAGCTCAGTGTCCATGGTTGGAGAGCACACTCCCTTCTGAGCACGTCCTCGCTCCTCCTGCCTGCTCCTGCATCTCTCCTTCTCCTCCTTCTCCTCCTCCTCTGCCTCCGCTCCCCCGCGGAACATTTGCGGCTGTGAGGGAGCGCAACAACCATGTGTCGTCTCCTCCCCCCCCCCCAAGAGAAAGGAGAGAAAGGAGGGAGCTACTCCTCCCCACAGAGGAGATGAGAGCAATAATTGGAGAGAGAGAGAGACGGAACCAAGTAATACCAGACTTTCGTCACAATTCCTTTATCTGATGCAGCTGAGGACGTGCGTCTTCACAATTTGTCACATGAATTTTACATATTTGTGGCAGTGTGCATCATGCTCCGGTGGAAAAGACTGACAGCTTCACTGGAGGTCACATCGCTGTCAAGACGCACCGAGGAGATCCACCGCTCTCTTTTTCCTTCTGTGCGCACACTGGAGGTCACTATTGCAACAGCCAGCTAACACTCAAACGTACACAAATAATATTGACACCATTGCATCCATTAAAAACACCAAATTACAGAATATTTATGCAGATTATGTGGACAAAAGTGCCAAAAGTGAATGAAAATGTAATTCTAGGCTGCTCAGAATATCAAGCAAACATCAATTTGCAATGTAGTATGTAAACAAAACAATATAGTTCCCAATATTGAAATACCTAATATTTATTTGAAACTACACAATGTTTTAAGATAAGAGTGGAATATGTCACCTTCCCAAACCTCAGCTCGTTTAGTTACATGTTAAAACTAATTGTCAACTAATCAAAATCAACTAATGAGTCGACGTAGACGCGTCATAGACAGGAAAGGCGAGATATAAACACGTCGTACCGAAAGCTTCAAATACAACCAACAAACTGTTGTACCATTAAAAATTCAACAATATGTACAGAACAAATACATACATTATATACACATGTAATACCATCCAGTACTTGACTACACAGTGTCACATTAGATCCCTGCTATTACGGTTATGTTCAGAGGCCCCAGTCAATAACAAAGTACCGTGAATAAAACAGCCTAAAAATGTCCAATACTATACCATCCATCCATTTTCTTTACCGCTTATCCTCTCTAGGGTCGTGGGGGTATGCTGGAGCCTATACCAGCTGACTTCGGGCGACAGGCAGGGTACACCCTGGACTGGTCGCCAGCCAATCGCAGGGCACATATAGACAAACAACCATTCACACTCACATTCATACCTATGGACAATTTAGAGTCGCCAGTTAACCTAACATGCATGTTTTCGGAATGTGGGAGGAAACCGGAGTACCCGGAGAAAACCCATGCACGCACGGGGAGAACATGCAAACTCCACACAGAAATGCCCAGGGGAGAATCGAACCCAGGTCTTCCCGATCTCCAAGCTGTTACTGTGTTGGCCAACATGCTAACCACTAGACCCTAATACTATACCTCTCACAGTTATTAAACACATTTTAAATGATAAAATATATACAGTAGGTATTCACCACTAATGGATGACAATGAAAGATGACGATGATTTCACGAAATGGCGTAAGCCAGTGTTCGGATCTCAAATGCTGAAAGGACAAAGTCTGATGTGGAACAAAAAGTTTAATACGAAAGGTGTCCTCCACAGGAGTAAACAATACATCCAACAGAATACAAAAATAGAAAGAGTCCAATGTTAGCAAATGGAAAAACACACAACGCTGCTAAGAAAAAGGACTAGTAAGAAGAAAAATACTAACACAGGTAAAGAACTAAAAGCTCTGCTGAAAACACCAAGTAGGAAAGCTAAGCTAGTACTGCAGCACAAAAACACACCACTGCTGGAGATGACCAAGCAGGGAAAAGATACTCACAGTAACAGGAAATACTAATGAAATTAGCAACAGTTGAGCGGAGAGCGAGAGCAGTCCGAGGAACAATCTAGCACCGAATGAGTCTCTCTGCCAGGCTTAAGAAGGCATGATGATTAATTGCCATCAGGTGTGCACCAGTGGCTCCGCCTCTGCAGGGCCAGCAGTGCACTGCAACACACAGCAGACATGCGGCAGCAGAGCAGCAAAACAGAACATGACCGACGACAGCCAATCAGCAGTAAGTACAGTTCAAAATGAAAGCGCTCAGATATTAAGTGCTCACATATTTTATATAATTATTCTATGTTTTTTAAGTGTCTAGGAGTAGAGGGGTACATGGCTTCGGATCAAATGTCAGAAGGGGTACGTGATTGTAAAAAGTTTGGGAACCACTGTACACAAGCAGAGCTGTTTTAATGTTTTAGTCTATTCTCTCAGCAACAGGAAGCCAGAGCAGACACCTGAGAGCTGGACTAATATGGTTGTATTTCCTAGTTCTAGTTAGCACTCGAGCAGCAGCATTCTGGATGTACTGCAGCTGTTTTACAGCTCGTTTCGAAAGCCGGTGAAAAGGCCGTTACGGTAGTCTAGCCTGCTAGAGACAAAGGCATGGATTAGTCTCTCTAAATCTGGCTTAGACACTATTCCCTTGAGTTTGGCAATGTTCTTTAGGTGCTAAAAAGCTGCTGTTATTGATTTAATGTGGCTGTTAGAGTCCAGGTCTGAGTCCATTATTACACCTCGATTTCTAACCCGATGATGAGGCTTGAGAGAGAGTCTCAAGCTGATTGATAACACTTTCTTTGTTTCTGTGGGCCATAGATAATCATTTCAGTTTTGTTTGAGTTTAGCTGAAGAGAATAGTTTTGCATCCAAACACTGATCTGTTTGGCGCAGTCACACAGTAACCCTGCAGGACCATGTTCACCTGCCGTCAGTGACACATAGACTTTAAAAATGCGGTGCACCGTCTTACAGTTACAAGTAAATTGTTAGCTCCTGGAATAGAACAGTTGCGCTCTTTATATAAAAAAAATTAAAAACTCACAATAATCAAGTCAAGGCAAAACCCATTTGTGTGCATAGCATGTAATTTAATTAATGCAATTTCTTCTCTCGCAAGTTATTAATGACAGCTGCCCCCTTGCACAATAGATATAATCCACAAACTCAGGAAAATTGCACTAACACTGTATATCAGTGTAGAAGGGATGGTGGAAGCAAACAGGCCCAAGAAGAAATGCAAACGGTTCAAGACGTATGGCAGTTAAAGAATAGCATAGCAAATCCTGTCGCAGCCATTAGCTTCAATGTTAAGAAGTTTTAACCCAGGGGTAGGGAACCTGTGGCTCCAGAGTCAGATATGGCTCTTTTGATGACTGCATCTGGCTATCAGACATTTCTTAACACAATAAAAATGTATTTATTTACATTTTTTTCCGCTGACATTTTAAAGTAAAACATTATAGAAATCACAGTGTTAAAAATACCAATTTGGGAGTGTGTCTGGGGGAATTTTTGTCCCTTCTTTACAAAGAATTGTCTTAAATGTATTGATAACATGAAGAATTAAGATTATTTTAAGTAGACACAGACGCATAATCTTAAATTAAATTTAATAAAAAATTTCATCCACCTGAATACAATGATTGCCGTTCACGGCTTTCACTCAACGCTGTCTAGTATATGCGTATAAGTCCGTCTCGCACACATACGCAAAAGCAATCTCAGAGAAGCGGACGACAATTTGGAGTCATTGTGTGCTTCTGACAGGCTAGACATTCAATGATAGCCCAACGACAAATTGCTAT